>NW_006436888.1:4943602-4967632 GCF_000325575.1 Pteropus alecto | reverse complement strand
GTGGGGCAGAACCAGCACAGGCAACACCTTTATTCTTATAACTTCGTGTCGACAGCTCCTGTCCGGCATTCACTGAGCACCTGTCCCGTGCAGAGTGCTGGGCCTGGCCTTTAATGGATTCTTTCCACACCCCTGTGAAATGGACACTGTCGCCCTCATTTACGGAATAGGAAAACCACTTTGGACAGGTCAGGTAACTCTCCCAAGCTCACGCAGCTGGTAAGGAGAGAAGCGGAATCTGCTTCTTTTTCCCAGAGTTTGTCTCTATTGTACTGAAATTAAGGCCCTATTGTAGACGGCACGACCTGTGGGACGCGACCTTTCGGCAGCCGCTTCAGCCCTGGGTGGAGTGGGGAGACACAGAGTTGAGCTGGTACATTTGTCCTGATGGACAGAAGTTCAGGACACAGGACACAAGGTCACCCAGCAGCTACAGCTACTGGCTCTCACACCAGGCTGGAGGTGGGAAGGGTCTGGGGATGATGGTGGTGGTGATAAGTCAGGAACCAAATTAGAAAAATGCCCAGTAAGACACAAGATTCCTGCCTCTACCCCTCCCGTGGAAGCCTCCGGTGGAGAGGCTCAATTTCTGCAACAGGTGTGCTTTGGGCATCACCTACAGCACAGAGGGTTGGTCTCCCCCACCGTGGAGGTCTGTGTGTGAGCGGGACGGGTCAGATAGGAGCTCGCCCTGAGCCAGGCAGGCCCCTTCTCCCAAGTCAAGAGTGAGTCCCCTCCGGGCTTTGGGGTCCTGGTTCTCAGCTCTGTAATTCCAACCCTCTTCATGTCTAAACTCTCCAAATTTTAACAAGTTGCTGCAAACTCAGATGCCCAAAGGGCTCAGACAGGTGAAGCAAACGGGCAAAGTGGGCCGGGCGTGGCACGATAGGGCGTGGTGGGGACTGCGGCACACTGGAGCCGAGTGAGTGCTCATCTCCAGGGGACAGCCACAGTCTAGTCCACTGTGACCACGCGGGACCGTGGTCTGGCACAGCCACGTTTCTCCATTCTTCAAGAGAAATGATAAATCTGGGCTATTCTGGTTTGCTCATGATTTGGGTCAACATTTTAAAGCAGGGATGCAGGCCAGACTGGGGCCACAGGCCGTCGCTTTGTAACCACTGTTTTAAATGCCCTGAGTTCTAAATGCTCCAGATCTCTGGAGAATGCCAAACCCTCCCCACGCACGCTGCCCACGGGCTGTGCGGCTCCCACGGGCTGGGTTGAAACTTTCCAGACCGCTGCCTTTGACAGCAGGGGGAGTAATTACACTCTGACATGAATATTTAAACCACAAACAGAGTTAGCGCGCTAATACTGTCCCCAAAGGCTTCGGACTTGTTTAAGTTTTATCCTTGTGAGACCTAATTATTGTCAGCAACGGATCCTGTAAAACTGAAGGATGAGGGCCAGGGAAGAGGAGCAAGGCAGGTTCCTAGGGCCTGTGGCTTCTGGGCGGAGGCAGAGGGTGGCCTGAGGGCTGGGCTCCATGCCCACAGGTCATAGGCGCCATCTGAGAGGCCTGTGAGGACGAATGGCTCTGTTGCGTCCTCCTGGCTGTCCCCATCCGAGGGAGCTTGCTCCTAATACCTCCCCATGAGGACTGGGACACCTATGCCTCGCCCTCTGAAAAGTTCACAACAGTCTTCGACCTTTGACACCTTGACCCAACCTCGTGGTAGACCCTCAACCCACTTGATATCTCAGGGGGAAATTGGCGTTTTGTGTTGTCTGTGCTTGTCTGGAGGAAAGAAATGGGTTTGTCCAGGGGTTGCAAGGTTGAGGGCAAAGGGCTGGGGCAGGTGTGTGGTGTGGGGAGGAGGCTGGTTTCCAGAAGCTTCCACTGCTGGATTGGTGGATTGCACTAGACAAGGGAAGTATCTGCCTTGTCACTACCTGTGTCAAGGTGGTGCTAACGGCCGAGTGACTGCGATGAGCCAGGACACCTGTGCAGGAACAGTCCATGACTTCCCCATCTCCATCCGCACCGGGCTGACCTTGGGAAGAAGGTCCCAGGTTCTCTCCCATGGGAGGATGGGGGCTGAGAGCTGAGTTTCAGGGCCAGGGAGGCCTGCGTTAGGATCTCTCTCACCAGCTGTGTGGCCACGGTGAGTTACTTAGCTTTGATAAACTTAGTATCCCACTCTGTAAAATGGGATTATTTCTGGGGTACAGGGTTTGATCGAGAGTTAAATAAGAAAATTTAAATGCAGAGGCTGCACGCAGGGAGGGCCTGGACGGCAGCTGCTACGGACGCTGTATCGGGGCCAGAGCGAATGAGTTGGACCCTTCTCCAGTTGGCTCCAGCTGTTATAGCACACAAGCCCCCCTGCCTGACCCCACAGCTGCCTCCCTACAACGCCCTGGTGGTCTCACTATGCCTCCTGCTCCCCGGGTCCTTTGTCCAGGTCTGTAGTGCCTCCTGCTCCCAGTTTGCCCCAGAAAACAGCAGCCTGTGAATGTTCTGTTTCTATGGGGAAAGAAAGGCCCCAGATAAATTCCTGAATGGGCTGTAACTCTGCTGAATCCTCCCAGCAGGTGGAGGGGGCCTGGGCTGCGGGTCTGGGGTGACAGAGGCTGAGGAAGCTGGGGGCTGACTGGAAAAGGGGCTGAGGGTCCCCAGGTCTGGTTTTTCAGCTTGGGGACAAAAGTCAGAGACCTTCTAGGGACATTCATGTCAGCAAGGAGGACAGTAGGTGGAGCATCACCAGGCTGCTCACCTCAAAGCCAAGAGAAGCTAATGGAGACGAAGGAGAAGCTGAGTCTGGCCCAGCCGCTCAGCATGGTGACACTTACCTGCCCTCAAAGCAGCGTCTGTTATGGGCGAGGCTACCTCTTCGGAGGGTGCTGAGAGCACCTCTCAGGATTAAAAATGCAGCAGTTCAAACCTAAAGAATCCCTCTCCCCCCCACAGAGAGACTCACCACGTGCACACAGAGCTGCGTGCCGGAGGTGTGGGAAACCTCGCGGCACCCATAAACAGGGGCTGGGGAGACGCAGGTGGCTCAGCCACGCAGCGTTCAAATGAAGTTCAGGAATGAACGGGGCGGCTCTGACGTGCTGCGGGAGGCAGCGCAAGGTCTGCTGAGGGTTGAGGACACCCGGGCTGCTGTAGAGAGTGGGTACCCTACGACGCAAAACAGAGGCACAGAAGGACAAATCCAGGGTGATCTCCCTTACCTGTCATCCCTAGGGGGGTCAAACTCACAGAGACAGGAAGCAGAAGGGCGGGGGCCAGGGCTGGGGGCGGGGGAACGGGGGTTCGTGTTTGATGGGGACAGAGTTTCAGTTGGGGGAGCTGGAAAAGTTCCGGAGACGGACGGCGGTGATGACTGCACGACAGCGTGAATGCACTTGACGCCACTGAACTGTGCAGTTAGAGACGGTTAACCTGGTACGTTGTGTGTGACATATAGGCTTCCATGATCGAAAAACAGGAAGAAGGGAAGCGGCCGGTAGGTAGTGTTGAGGGGACACTTATTCTTCTCTGCCTTTATTCTTTCGCACTGCTGGAATTTTTAAAAAATCACATAGTCGTGTTACAAAACGTATTACAAAAACCTAGAGTTACGCCACGGAAACCTGCACTTAGCACGCCCTGCCTGGGGGCCGTGGCGGTAGGGGTCAGAGTTCACGCAGTGGGTTTGACACGGGGCTCATGTTCCGGGCTCCTGCAGCGCTTGCTGGGTGAACTGGGGGAGACCTGGGGAGTCCCTGGGCCCTAGCCGATATCCGCATCTGTGCAAACAGGAGGCTGAGTCCAGTCCCACCCTCGCTGGCTGTGGCCTAACTTTCTGACCTTGGGCTAGCGGCCTCCTGGGCATGGCTGAGCAGGACCAGGACGGCAGCTGGGCCAGGCAGAGCCTCCTGGCAGGACTGGAGAGCTGCCCTCGCATGCCGAAGCCGGCGGCAGCCCTCTAATGAGAAGGAGGGCACAGCCGGAGCCATCTGCTGTAGCACTGCATCTGAGAGGCCTCCGGCTTCTGCCAAGCCCCTCTTGCCAGCCGCCCCCCCATGATGACAGCGGAAGGGAGCCCCTCTGCCTCTTTAAGTGGCGACTTCTCTCTCCAGCCTCCCGGGGCTCTTCGGGGCTGGGCAAGGCCCCCCGCCAGCACACCCGGCACTCTGGGATGAAATAGAAACAGGTGCTCTATCCACAGACCGGGTGCTGCTGGGTGTGAGTTTTCCAGTCTGTAGATGGGGCAACGGGGTCCTGGGTGGCCCAGCCCTGTAGCACCGATATAGAGCAAAGGTGGGTCCCTGCTCCCCGGGGAAAGGGTGGCTTCCACTCCGCTAGGACAAGATCTTCTGCTGAGTGGTGAGTGGATGGGGAGAGGGAGGAGGCCAGATGGCCAGGGCGGGGCCAGGGTGCTTCTCCTAGGAGAGGCGGACAGCTGGGCCTGGGGCCGGGAAGCAGGATGGGGACCTTGGGGAAGGAAGAAGGAAAAGACATCTCCTGGAGGCAGAAGAGGGCAAGAACTGGAGCGAAGCATCCACCAAGGCGAGGAGGAGCCCGTGGGGGAGCCAGGGGGCCTGGGGGCAAAGCCCCAGCTCTGCCTCAATGCCGCTCCTCCTCTCTGAGCCTCGGTTTCTCCTCTGTAAACCCGCAGCAAGCTCACACTCAGCACTTCCCTGAGTGCAGCTGTGAAGACGAGACAAGATGATCACGCACAGCACCTAGCGCTGTGCCTGCTCGTCGCGGGCGCGCTCCGGAGAGGAAGCTCTTATTACTCCTGCTGCCGTTGTTGCTACCTGAGACCGTGAGTGGTTTCGGCCTGAACACCTAGAAGGCTGTCTTTTGGAGGTGCATTTGGAGGAGAAGGAAGCAGAGAAGGGAAGAACTGGAGAGCGGCTGGTGTGGGACAAGGGGGATGGCAGGGCAAGGGCGGGCTGGGAGGAGAATGAGGATTGGGCTCCGGACTCAAAGCAGGATCTGAGAAATGGGAGACAGGGACCCGCACCTTCCTCGAGTGCTCCATGGGCCTCCCCAGCCCCGGCCCAGGCCTCCTGCCCTACTTTCTGCAGGCTCGTTTTATGCTGCTCTCAGCCTATCGGTAACCAACGTTGCAGCTGGACCAGCCCTTGTGGTTAGTACTGTGATTGCCAGACACCCTTCAGCAACAACCATCAGGAAAGTTTGGAAAGATATGGATTTATTACTCACAGGATCTGGAAATCACACGGCATACCTGGGCCACACATGGAGGTCACAGGTAGAGAGAGAGCATGGGCTTGGCGTTCTGCTTTGATTGGGGTGGAGGGCGGGGGCCTGGGGTTCCAGAGACTCACTCTTTATTGGTGAATTTAGAACACGAGAGGGAAATTTAAAGCACAGGAAGAGAAAGCAAACACGTAGCCCAAATGGTCAGGTTATTGAAATCAACCGAGATCTTTAAAAGAAAGGTGTCTCAGCGTGGGGGAGTGGCCTGCTTTTTATCTAATGTGGCTGGCCCTGTGTTTATGGAAGACGGTCATCTTTGAAGTGAATGCCTCGAAATCAAAGCTTAAGCCAGGCGCTTGTGTTATAAAAAGAAAAAACGACATCGGGCTTTGCACTACGATATTCCACTTTGCCCTTCCTCCCTGATCCAGTCATTCGCAGGGCACCTGCTAACATTCCCTCCTGAAGAGTTTAGATTGGAGCGAGGATTAATTGTGGAGAGAGAGAGCGAGAGGAGAGAGCAGGGGGAGATATGATTCCCCATGGGCTGCAGTTAGAAGCTGGGCCGGAGCCAGCAGACAGGCTGATGGCTAAATGGGGACATTTTCTTGGGACTTCCTGAGCTCCTGGCTGAGTTTCTCCTCTGTGCATCTCACCTCAATTGCAGGCGAGAAAACCAAGGCCTCGGGAGACCAAGGGACTGGCTCAAGGCGGAGAGACAGACGGTGGCCAGCATAAGCCCCTGAGCAAAGCAGCGTCAGCACAGGGTGAAGGAAGAAAAAGCATGCTCTGGGCAGGTGGCCCAGACCGTTAACCAGGTCTCAGTGGTTGGGGGCAGTGTGTTTTGGGGGTGTTGACCAAATTCCTCGTGAAAAGCGTGGAGCTATGGACTGTTGGCTCCACTAACATCTAAAACTCTGTTGAATGAATTTGTGAATTGAACTGAACGTCAGAAGGTAGCTGAGCGGGAGGGCTCATGGTCCACAGGTTTATGTGACCGGCGCTGTCGGGCACGTGCTGTGTGCCTGGCCTGCGCGGGTGCTTGACCAGGACTGTCTTCCCTTAACGCTGCGAGCGTCGCAGGCTCCGTCAAACCCTGGGCCAACCTGAGTTCAGATTTCGGCTATATCACTTACCCAGGACAGGTCCCTTCTCGTGGAATTGGTACCCTTATCGTCACCATTTTACAGATAGAAAAACCGAGGCTCTGAGAAGCTGATGACTTGCTCCACAGCCCACGGTCAGTGGGGAAGCTGGGACTTGAACCCTGGTTGATCTGACCCCAGAGGCTGCTCCGTTTGCCCAGTCCATGTGGGCTAAGGAAACCGGCGACGTCTTTGGCAGAGCACAAGAGGAGAACACAGGTCCCTCTGTCCCATTTCTCAGATTGTGCGCCTGAGTCCAGAGCCAAATTAACTGTCATATCCCCAGACTGCCTCAGCCACACTGTCGCCCCTGCCTGGCCCAGCCTGACCAGTCTCCCCTCCAGTGCTCCCTCTGACGAGGAACAAGCTCTGATGAGGGAGACAGCCAGGCTTCCCGGGCTGCAGTCCAGGCTGCGGCTGTGACCTCGGGTAAGCTGCTTCCTTTCTTTGGCCTCAGGTTCCTCATCTGTGAAGTGGGGACCTGCCTTTGCCTGAACCGAATGGATAAAATTGAGCACCAGAATGACCAAAAACCACCTCCACGCACTGTAAAGGGCTGAGAGACTCACAGCCGGGGCTGTGGGGAGTGGGAGGGGTCGGCGGACCCTCCCCTGAAGCTCTGTGGCCTTACCGGCAGCTCTTACTCTGCACTCAGAGGGGGACCAGGCACACGGACTGTCCCCAGAGACAGCCTGTCATTTTGGCTGAGCCTTGAGATCTTTTCCATTGTCACTGTGGACACCTGAGCTACCCCGGTCCTCCAGGCTCAGGAGGCTGTTGGGATGAACCTGCCTTCCCCGAGCAGTCACGGGAACGACTGGGGAAGGAGAAGGCTGGGGAGCTCGATGCATGCAGACAGGTGCCCCGGGGGTGGGGCTCAGCAGACCGGGAGGGAGGAACGGGGGTGCAGCTCCAGGTTGGCCTCACATTCCCTTGAGCAAATCCCTTCCCCTTACTGCCGTCCTGGGCCTCTTGCTCGTGCACATGCCCAGGCACACGGCAGGCACCTGTGCGCCTGCCTAGCTCACTGCGGCAACCCCTGCACCCGGCTCCTGGGAGGGTCCCGGCTTGTCTTTGTCTCTTGTCTCCTGCATCCCTTCCCCCACCTCCCCATCCCCTCCCACGTTTCCCACCTGACCCAGAGGCCATCCGCATCCCCGTGTGGTTGGGATAGAGGATGGGGCGTCCACGCTCTGCAGGACTCCATCCTCGGCCGGCTACTCAGGACCAACGGGCGTTGTGAGCCCCAGGCTGGGGTGAGCCATGCAGCCGGACAGTGACAGCGGGAGGATCAGACGACCTTACCCAGAGCAGCCCGGGCTGTGCAGCTTTAATTTATTTAATCAATTCTGGCCCCCAGGCTGGGGAAGGAAAACGGCAGGATATTAAATCTGTCGCTTGCACCAATCTGTCATAGGGATGTCAGCCCACATTGATTCTCCCCCTCCCGCCTTTAATAACTATCTCCTCCGGGGGCCGCTGGCTCCACCAGTCCCAGCCTGGCCTCTGCCCGCGAGCAGGTGGGAAGGAGGGGCGAGGAGTCGGGGCACAAGGACCTTTCAGGGGACAATTAATGTTTAGAGTTGGGAGGCAGGGACCCGAGGATCATTTGTAATCCAAATCCTTCTGTGTACGGATCAGGAAACTGAGTCCCGAGGGCAGAGGGGAGTCGCCTCAAGTAGCACAGACAGTTAGGGGCAGGACCAGAGCTAGAATCCCAGACTCTCGATGCCAAGGCGAGGGGTCTTTTTATTCATTTAATCAACATATTTTTCTTGCATGACTAATAAGTGGTGATAGTATCGATTGCTCACTGGGCACAGTATTGGGTTCTTATTACTGCTGTAACAAATTACCATGAGCTTAATGGCTTAAAACAACACAAATTTATTACCTGATAGTTCTGGAGGTCGGGTGTCCAAAATGGGTCTCGCTGGGCTAAAATCCAGGTTTGGGGTTGGCCGGGCCGTGTTCCATCTTGAAGGCTCTAGGGCAGAATTCATCTCTGTGACTTTTCCAGCATCGAGGGGCTGCCAGCCCCCATTCCTTGGCTTGTAGTCTTTTTCCACGTTCAAAGCCAGCAAGGGATGGTTGAGTCTTTCTCACATCACATCGCCTGAACGCTGACTTTCCTGCCTCCCTCTTCCACGTCTAAGGACTCTTGCGATTACCTTGGGCCCACACGGATAATCCAGGTTCATCTCCCCACCTCCAGGACAACGGATCAGCAACCTTACTTTCATCTGCAACCTGGGTCCTCCTGGTTCTGTAAAGTACCCATTCGCATGTTCCGGGGATTAGAATGTGCTCATTTTGGGAGGCTGTTATCCTGCCGACCGCAGGCTAGTCAGCAGACCAGGCTGAGCATTTCCCGTTCAGCACCTCGCTTCATGCTTACAGCAACGTACTGTAATCGCTACTGGTTTACCCACACTGTACAGATGAGAAAACTGGGCCTCAGGGAGGCCGAGACTTCCTAAGCCGTGGAGCTGGGATTCAGACTTGGGCCCAGAGGAGCCCAAAGGTTAAACTCTCCCCTGCTCTGCTGTGCTGGGTGGGTGGGTGGTATCAGCGTGTGCAGTAGCCCAGGGAGGGGTAGCCTGGCATCTCCTGCTGTGGATTGGAGCAAGGAGGGCAGGATCCCGTAAGAAATCTGCCCTCTGCCTTGGCCCACGGAGCCGGATGAAAGAGCCACACTTTGAAACGGGGGTTGGGGGGAGATGGCCAGCCCGCCAGACTTTGAGAGGCACTTTGTGCTCTTGAATAATTGAGTTCCACACTCTGCCTCCCTTTCCCCAACCCACTCTCCCTCATATGATTTATTTGCTCATAAAATTGAAGGCCTTCTTCTCTGGCACCATTTTCTATTTAGCTTAGACAAATATTTAGCAGCCAGACCTGACCTTAATTCCCTTAAATATCAGGGGCCCTGGAAGATGGAGGGCCTGCCCAGCGGGTGAGGACATGATGAATCTGGAGTGGGTAAAACGGCCGGGGTGCTGCTTACCCTTTCCCCTGGTAAGGACCACGTCTCCCAGTGACCATCCAGGTATGTGCCCCCCACCCCCACCCCCCCGCCAACTGTCAGGTCTCCCATCCGCTGAGGCTGCAAGAATAGGTGGGTTGCAGGCGGCAGGGTTCTAGCAACTCCCTAGATGACAACTGTGATGTTTCACCTACGGCCTGATTCTTGGCAATATGTTCCTGGGTCTGGATCTAGATTTGGGACTGTCACATTTTAGCTCCATGTCTCTGAGCCTCAATTTTCTCATCAATAATATATATTTGTTAAAGCCGGGTTAGCGGCAATACCTCCCTCACACTTTTGTTGTGAAGATCCAATCTGAGAATCCATGAATAGCTCCTAGCAGAGTGTTGGGCATCACAGAAGCCGTCCGTAAATACTGTTTGTCGTAGGTTGAATTGTGCTCCTCAAAAGCTACATTAAACCCTCAGGATCTATAAATAGGGACTTATTTGGAAGCAGGGTCTTTGCAGCTGTAATCAGGTTAAAATGAAGTCATAGTGGATTCGGGTGAGCCTGACCCAGTGATGGGAGTCCTTATAAAAAGAGGGGAATTCGGACAGACACACACTCAAGAAGAGCACCACGTGAAGATGGAGGCAGAGGCTGCACTGCGGTATCTACACATCACGGGTGCCAAGGATGCTGGCTGTCACCAGAAGCTAGGAGAGAGGCACGAAACAGACGCTCCCTCAGAGGCTCCAGAAGGGACCGATTCTGTCAACACCCAGATTTTGGACTTCTGGCCTCCCAGATGGTAAGAGAATCGATTTCTGTTGTCTGAAGCCATCCAGCTTGTGTTAATCTGTCATGGCAGCAACAGGAAACTAAGACAGTTATTAAGATGCCGCGAGAACTCTGAACACAGGGCTGGGTGCGCAGTGGTGCTCAGGAAGCCCCAGCTCCCATTCTGCCTCCACCTCCTCTTCTGTCCTCCTCCGCCTGGCACCCATGCCCTCCCTCCTCCCCGGCTCCTCTGGAGTGGCCCCCTGTCCCCCGCCCCACAGGCGGCCAGAGCAGTTCCGGCCCGACTCCGAGACCCGTGACACCTCATTACCAGGCAGAACATAGCATAATTTCACCCATGGACGGCGCGGAAAGCCAGGCCTCTGCTGGGGTAATGGATGGGCCAGAAGCTACTCTCGGTGCCTCCCGCTCCCTCCCGGGCCTGGCAAATCTCTGAAGCGCCCGAGAAGCTGGTGCACAGCACGCTTCACAGCTGAGGCGCACAGATAAACCGCGGCAGCTCGGTCCTGGAGCGCACATCGGGAAATTAATGGGTATTCCGTGGGCAGCGCCTCTTGGCAGGCCCGGCTCCCGACTGGCTGCCTCCCCCGCCTGCTCATCTCCCCCTGCCAGGGCTTTGTCCCCTTGTTCCCTTTGTTTCCTGTGTGCAATAAACTTGATTCATGCTAGCCCAGCCGGGCCCTGTCACCCAGCCCAAGGCCAGCTGTCTATCGCAGCGACGAGCCGCCGTGGCTGCTGCCGTGGCTGGCCGTGGGCACAGGCAGCAAAGGACCGATAGGAAGTGGCACCATGGGCAAAGGCAGAGCAGATGTGGGGGCACCAGGCAGGTAGCAGAGCACCGGGTCTCTGTGACGTGCCTGAGCGGCGGACACCAAGGGGGACTCAGAGAAGTGACCGTGGCCGGGCACTCTCAGATTAACCCTCTCTACCCTGAGAGCTGAGAGTAGCCTTACCCCTGGGTTAGTTTCCTAGCCCTGCGGTAACAAAGTCTCACAAGCTGGAGAGGGGGGGTGAGTTTAAAAAAAAAATAGAAATTTATGCGATCAGAGTTCTGGATGCTGGAAGTCCAATATCAAGAGATCGGCAGGGCCAGGTTCTCTCCGAAGGCTCGAGGGAAGGGTGCTTCCTGGCCTCTTCCAGCTTCAGGTGGCGGCCCTCAGTCCTTGGGGTTCCACGCCTGTGTCACTTCAGGCTGCCTCTGACCTCGCATGGCCTTCTCCTCCCTGAGTCTCTCTCCTCTTCTTACAAGGGCGCCCTACTCCAACGCGACCTCATCTGAACTAATGACATCTGTAATGATCCCATTTCCAAATGAGGTCACAGTCACCAGCACTGGGGGTTAGGGCTTCTACATATTTTGGGGGTACACGAGTCAACCCGTAGCAGCTCCCAGCGGTCTGGTCCCCATTCCCCTCTCTGTGTTTAGCTCTCACACGCCTGATGTGCCGCCATCCTGGGCCACTTGCAATTCCGAGATGTGCCACACGCACCTCCACACGAGCCGTGCCTTCTGCCTGGATGCGTGCTCACGTCTGACTGTCTGCCTGCTCCGTGCCCCATGGTCGTCCAGGTGGCGAATGCCTCCTCGTCCCTCGAGATTAAGCTTAGCTGTCACCTCTCGCGGAAGCCCTCACTGGCCCTCTAGGCCATCTTAATGCCCTGTGCTTCCCTTTCCCAGCCCACGGGGTGGTCTTCACTCACTCGCCACTCCTCCTCAGGCCCTTAGCTAACCGGCCCCCCAGAAGGCCGGGTCTGTGCTTCAGCCCTGCACCCCTAGCACAGGAAATGCATGTTTGGATGGAGAGTACCATCAAGCAGCGTTTCTTGAGCACTTACTCTGTCCCGATGCCAGGCACTGTCCTAAGCCCTTTACTTATGTTGACTCATTTAATCCCCACAGTAACCCCACGAGGTGGGTGCTATCGTTACCCCCATTTCACAGGTGAAAAAACCGAGCTCAGAGTGGTTAAGCAACTTGTCCGGGGTCTGACGACTGATGAACTGCCGAGGCGGAGATTTGGATCCAGCCACGTGGCGGTCATCATGGCTCCCCCCGGCCTCTTCTTCCCATGGTGCTCGACCCCCGTGGGGCGATGGACGCAGCTCCCATTTCCTTCGCATTTAACTCATTTACATTTTAACCACGTTTTTAAAGAAATGGAGCAAAACTCAGATAAACAGCCATTTAGAATCAGGACTCCATAATCCAGGAATCCTCCTTCCGAAGCAATCTGTTCAGCAATTGTTTTGTAAAGTAGGAGGAAGAGCATGGCGGTGGCTGCGGCATACATACTCCTAGCGGGGAGGTGAAAGCCAGCTTCTCCAGATTGGTCTTTTCTCCCTAGAAATGTCAGCGTGTGTCCCAGTTTGGGACTCCAACATCCTGAGTCTTGGTGACCTCCAGGGGAGACGGGGAAGGGGCAGCCGAGGCAGGATGGTCTTTACTATTGTTAAAACGGCCAGTGGATGTCCTCTGGGGACAGCCGTGCCCAGGGCCTCAGCATTGGGCCAAGTCATTCACCCCATGGCCTTGGAAACAGCTGGGGTTAGAGTCAAGCTCTGGCTCCGTTACTTGCTGGCCACGTGGCTTCAGGCAAGTCCCTTAGCCTCTCAGAACCTCAGTCTCCTCAGCTGCGAAATGGATCATGGAATACTTACCTAGTACTTGGCTGGCGAGGACTGAGAGAATGCACGGCAGCGCTCAGCTTCATTTCTGGCCCACGGGAAGGGCCGAACCCCCCTGCAGTCTGGGTGTCCATAATCCCAGGCGGAGGAAATGAGGGCTGCCGGCCACGCTGCTGAGGGCAAGCAGAGAAGAGAGCCGGAGTCCTGCCTGACGGATGGGGATGGTGTCCCCACAGGAGACGCCGTTCCCATAGCGTTCCCCCAGGAGGAGGCATTTGGGGGTGCATGGATGAGGAGGAGCTGGATTCCTGGAGCAGGGGAGGCACAGGTGTGAAAGCCCAGCTCCTAAAGCCCACCCGCCCTAAGTTCCTGTCGTGTGGTTTAAACGTGTGTGAGGTTTCCCGCACGGGGCTCGGTGTGGCTAGGTGCTATTTTCACACTCTCCTCCCCCAGGGCTCAGGGGGGCACGCACATCCCCTCACACCATGCTTGGCACGCAGTGGGTGCCAAATACTTATCCCTCTCCCACATGGATCTGCACATAGTGGGTGCTCGATGCATACTCCTCTCACTCAAGGACTGGCACATAGTAGGTACTCGACGCATATCGCATTCACACAAAACATGGCACACGGCCATGTTCAACACACGCTGGTGTCTTTCCCTTTCTCGTTTCTCTTTCGGAGCAGGAGCCGTATCTTCAGCTTGCCACACTGCATCTCACCCAGGGCCGAATGCACAGTGGGTGCTCAGTGAGTGTGGGCTGAGCGCAGTGATGGGGGGCACGTGGGCGAGCTGAAAGGGGGCAGCTTCTCCAGACCCTCGGAACCCGACCTGATGTGTGAGCGTGATCGCCGTCCTGGTGCCCATTTCCCCAGCTCCCTGGGGTCAATAAGAATGTGACTGCAGTTACTGCCTCACCAGCCTGCCTGTTAGCTCCTTGCTAGAGACCACAGATATGCTGCCACCGCCCGTCTGCCTCTCTCTCTTCCTCCTTCTCACTTTCCTGGGAAGGAGCCAGGTTCGATGAGCTGTGCAGGGCACCTCTCAGCACTCTGCCAGGGCTGGCGCTGGACTCTGAGTGACAGAGGACTGGGAAGTGGGAAGTTGGCCAGTATGCTGTTAAAATAGAGCACAGAAGGCACCATGACCAGGAGGGTACTGGAGCCCATGAGGACCCCTTGCCTCCCTGGACCCTGAAAATCTGGGCACCTCACTCGATCTCATTTACCCTGAGCATTTATCCCTACCAAGCCCAGGGCTCGAAGCTTGGGGTCCTGCTGATCCCTGATCTCCTGGAGCCACAGTCCCCGGGGATAGATTGTAATGGAGAAGCATCATGCAGGCAGGAAGTGCTCCCATCCCCAAAGAAGCTCGATTGTGGTTGTTCGTACCTGGAGGACTTGGTGATCTTCACTGAGAAGATGACATTCGAATTGGCCCTTGGTGGCTGCATAAGATTAGTCCAGCGGAGACAAAGAGTACATCAGGTAGTGGGAACAGGCCGTGCGAAGTGTGGAGGTGTGAAAGGGCGTGGAGGTGGGGACAGGGTCACCTGCCCCCTTGACACATCTTTCTGGCCTGTGTGGATGCACCGGCTTCTCTGTTTCTTTGAGCTGGAAGAGGAGGAGAGAAAAACACTGGTTCTAAGATCTGAGGTCTACACTTGCCTCTAGCACAGAGTCGGAGGAGTTCTTAGAGATCATCTAGCATCCGGGACAGCAGCGTGTCTAATTGTATTACGAAGCTGACCACCCGGGAGGGCTCACTCCCTGGGGAGATGCACTGAGAAAAGCTCTCGGGTCATCTCGAGGTCCTGCAGGCAGCAGTGCTGCGATGGACGGGCGATGTCTGCCAGGGAAACCCTATGCGAGGGTGGCACCCCTGATCTGGTCCAGTCCCCTGTTTCCAAGTGTGGAAACTGAAGCCCAGAGGGAGAGTCACTGGTCCAAGGACACACATGCCCGAGCTCTCTTCTCAATGAAGTGCTCTCTTCATTACACCTGTGCTTCTCAAACTTGAGCATGCAGCAGAATCCCCTGGAGAAGCCTGGTCAAGCACAGGTTCTGGGCCTCACCCCCAGAGTTTCTGATTCCGAAATCTGCATTTCTAATAATCCCCCGGGTGATGTTACTGGTCCGGGGACCTCATTTTGAGAACCACTGCTCTACATCAACCTGCTAGAGTGAAAAATGAGGTTAATCCCATTTCTGAAAAATGGGGCTTAACCATACCCTCCTGAACTCCTGGAGTTGCAGAGAAGAGCATATGAGGTCAAGTCTGGAAATGTACTCTATAAAGTTAGAGCAGGGATCCTCAACCTTGGCTGCACGTGAGGATCACCTGCTGGATATTTAAAAGTCCTGCTTGAAAGGAAATAGTAATCATGTGACATGATGGAGGTGTCAGCTAAGGCTAAGGTGGTAATCATTCTGCAATATATAAGCACATCAAATCAACACGTTGTATGCCTTAAATTTACACAATGTTTTATGTTGATTCTGTCTCAATAAAGTCCTATTTCCCAGGCCACAGCCCAGACCAATTAAATCGGAATCTCTGGGGAAGATCCAGCCATCAGTGTTTTCCAAACCTCCCTGGGGTGATTCTAACAGGCAACCAGTCTAGAGAAATTGTGAGGGATCTTGCAGATTCACAGTTAGGTCTGGGAGGGGACTGAGAGTCTGCCTTTTAAACAAACGCTCAGTTGTTGCCGATGCTACTGGCCCAAGGCACACGCTTTGATAAGTAAGGTCCAGAGCAGAAAGAGAATCTGCTGTGATCACCTTCGAGGGTTGGGCACATTTTAAGAAGGCAGGAAAGGGTTCATCCTCATGTCTGCAAGCCCTCCCTCCCTGTTACCCGTGTTGCCAGCACCCCATCCTGATTGCTTTGTTTCACCCTCTCTGCAGCCCTGGCTTAGAGGATCTAGGGATCACCCCAGAGCTCACCACCCAAGAGCAGCCCCTGCAGGCCCCAAGCTGCTTTGACAGGAGGGAGCCAACCACACCACCCACCACTGCTCATTTCCTTCGTTTCCATTCTGGTCTTTAGCAAACAGCGTCAGAGATGACAGATTTTTTGTTTGCAAACCCAGCCTCGAGGCTGAGAATGGACACCTCCCTCTCTCCCACTGCATCCTTTGTATCCCACTGTCTTTTTGCCCAAGGCTCCTCCTTGCTGGTTGCCCACAAGGTATTTCAGCCAATTTGTGCACTGGTTGAATACCTACTGTGTGCGAAGGGGTGACTGTTTGCTCTATGACCTTGAACAAGTCTGTTACTTGCCCCAAGTGAGTAGCTTGTGGGTTAGAACTTTGTTTTAGTCACCTCAGTGTCCTTGGAGCCTAGTACAGTACCTGGCAAGTAGATCATGCTCAGCCAGTATTTCTTAAATACATGCTGCTGAATGAATGAAGTCAGGACTTCGCAGAGCCTTGGTTTCTTTGCCTATAGAATAGGGGTAGTAAGGCCTATTTATAAGAGTGTAGTGAAGCTTATCATTTACTGAGATCTCCAGTCTACAGGTGGATAAACTGAGGCCAAGATATGCAAGTAGCAAGTCACTGGAGAAAGTCAAACTGGAGCCCAAGTCTATTACACTTGAGAACCTTCTTCATTCAGGGCAAAAGAGCCATTTGCCAGGCAACAAGTGAAGCTGGATCCAGGAGCTGTGGCCAGGCAGAAGGCCCTGTGGCTGGAGAGGAACGAAGCTGGTGGCAGCCCCAGCCCTGGCAGAAGAAAGCGGCCCGGGAGCCAGGTCAGCCATTGGCATCTTTGAAGATTGTCGCAGGTGGAGAGGCCAGAGCGAGGTGTGAACCTTCATTTTCTTTCCTGAAATATCTGCTCAGAAAGGTCAGCCAGCAAGAGTAGGCACTGATGCCAAGCTGGAAGTTGACACACTAGGCCAGGCGCCTGGGCTCAGAGGAGTCCAGTCTGGGGCAGCGTTCTCTGCCAGCCGAATGCAGCCCTTCCAAGGGGTGTCCTCACTGTCCACCTCCCCCTCTGAGCATCCCTTGTGCTTTCCAAACCCTTGTTTGCAGTGGCCTCTCCCAGCAACACTGCTCGCACCGTCCCAGGCCACTTCAAACCCCGTCTTCTCCTCGGATGAAGGGATGAGAGGGTGCCACGTAGAAACACGACCGTGAAGGGCTAAAGATTGGTGGCAATGCCGAGACCAGGAAACTGGGATTGTGCATCTCACCACACCCAGCTCACCCAGGTGAATCTACCATCTAGTGCCTGGTGCTGTAGGAGCTCCTGGTACAGGACAAATGCATCTGGCACCAGTGGGGGTGCAGAAAGGTATTTTGGTTCTGCCCTTCTCCACACCCATAGCTTTGGGCCCCACTCTGTATTTCTCCAAGTCTCTAAAGACTTCAACTCTTTGGAGATTCAACAAATGTATGAATCTTTGGAGATTCAACAAGATTCTCAGTTGTAAGTGATAGAAAACCTCTTTCTCCTGGTCTCAAAGCTGAAACACCCCAAAGTAGAAGAAGACTTCATGCATAGCTTGATCTAGGAGCTCAAGCCAAGTTTCTCTCTGTCTCTCAATTCGTGGTGAGGCTGGCACATGTTATTCTTGGAACTGATGTGGTAGCATGATGGTTGCTGGTAACCCTTCTATACCCTCTCGGTTTCAAGTCCTGGAGGGAAAATAGTCTCTTCCTGGCTTCCTCTAACTCATATCATGCCCAGCAATTTGATAAAAGTTCCAGGATTGAATTCTCGTTGGTCTAGATTTGCCATGAGTCTATCCCTGAACCAATTACCGTAGCCTAGGGGATAATGGGACACCCTGATTAGGCCTAGGTCATGTGTACATTCCCCCCATCCAAACAACATGGCCTGAAGGGGAATGGTGGTTCTCTATTGGAAATTGGTGGGCTACTAGAAAAAGAAGGGCATACAGATGCAGGATGGAAAAAATAAAAAATGTCCCCACAATGAGATTCTGAGGCTGTATAAATGAGTGATCTTGTGAGAACGTG
The DNA here is from genome assembly GCF_000325575.1 of Pteropus alecto. Taxonomy (NCBI): domain Eukaryota; kingdom Metazoa; phylum Chordata; class Mammalia; order Chiroptera; family Pteropodidae; genus Pteropus; species Pteropus alecto. Next base: position 4,949,936 of record NW_006436888.1, on the reverse strand, counting down.
ACTCAAGGTTTTGAGGGATTCCTAAAGCTCACTTCTCAGATTTGGGACAATGGGGGTGCCAGAAGGTCAAGGTGAAGGTAAGGCTCCCCCATGTTCCCTTTACTCTCCCTTAACATTTGACCCTTGGAGCCTGAATATTCTTTTTACATTTCTTCTCTGTTGTTATTTTGCAATGAACATGACTAAGTTTCTGATGGGGAGGTGGAGAGTGAACTAAAGGCTCTGCAGGTAGCAGGTGCGGGGAAGGAAGCTGGGGATACCTGTCTAGTGGCAGCAATCGGTTTGAATCCGTGAGAGGAAAGGTGGAGGCATAAACACAGCACAGAAGATTGAATTATTGATCCCAGTTCTTCCCTCTCTTGGAGCGATATTTTGCATTCACACCCTCACCATGGCTGCATGGTGAGCTGAGTCCACTTTCCCAGCACTTGACTTTGGGCTTGGCTGGTGACTTGCTCTGGCCAATGGGATGGTAGCAGATATAAGAGGCTTATCTTGTTATGTGGTGGTGTTTGCCCTCTAGCCTCCCTGCCATAGCCAGAAAAGAAACTTGACCAGTAGCCATGGCCCCTTCTATGACACATGGAGCTGACATGAGCTGGCCTACAACCTGAAACAGAGCTCTCTAATCAGCCTCCAGACCTGTGAAAAAAATGTTAAGTGTTAATGTTAAATGCCCCTGAAATTTTGAAGTGGTTTGTCATGCAACATTATTGTGGCAATCGCTGGTGGATATCAGTGACAAGGAAGATTGAAAGCTCTGGGTGACTGAAAGTGTGTGCAACATTCCAGCCCTACAGCTGGGACTTTGGGGATCCCACGGAATTAAGAACTGAGAGCCCAGGTTCTACAGTCCTCCCATGAAGTGCCATATGATCATGGGAAAGTCATCCTTTCAATGAGCCTCAGTCATCTCATCTTTAAAATGAGAAGAATAATGTCCAATCCTGACTTCTGACTTCAGTAGCTAGGTCCCGGAGCAGATGGTCCCAGAACTCCAGGCTCTGCTGTTGCTTGTGATCGGCCCCTACCCTGCCCCCAGCCCTTGCCTGGGAAGTGGCCCCCCCTGCAGAGTCTCCGTGCACCTTCACACAACAGACTCTATACGAAAAACAAGTCAGACTGCGATAAATGCAGAAATAGATGTGTGAAATTGTTCCAGGGGCAAAGAGGAGAGAGAGTTGAAGACTTCTTGGGGGAAAGAGAGGGGGAAGGGTTGGGGGTGGCTTCATCATAGAAGCGAGGAGTCGGGCCTTAAGGATGAGTCATGTTTCCTCTGGTAGAGAAGAGGAGAAAGCGTTTCAGGCAGATGGAGCGACGTGAGTTAAGGCTGAGAGGCATGATGGAGCCTGGCATGTCTGAATGATGATGGGCTAGCTTTTCAGCTAGGGCCTGAGTCTGGGCTGCTGGGATGGGGAGAGGTTGGAGAGAGGCCATTAAGGAGGAAAGGCTTTGAGCACCACATTCAGTGTTGGGGAAGTGCCCTGTGGGCAGTGCCCTGCGGGCAGTGGGAGGGTGGCGGCATGGAGCTCCTGGAGCAGCAGACCCTCCTGCAGAGAACAGTGAGAGTCATAGGGGCTTCCTGGATGCCCCCGGAGCTCTCCTGGCTTCCCGCAGCCCCAGGCCCAGGGGAGGTCAAGGCCTGGATTCAGGGCCTTTGTAGGCTCCATGCCCTGGGAGCCTCGCAAGGTGAGCAGGTTTGAGAGCAGGAAGATGCCGGGAATCTGTTGGAGTTGAAGAGGAGTCTTTTAGAGATAAATGATTGAATGAGAACGGGCGAGTTTCCAGCTAAGACAAGAGGAAGCGAGAGGGTGAGGAGGTGAGCTCCTCTGGATCACAGCATCAGAAGAGAATGACTGAGCCTCAGATGTGGCCCCTAATCCCATCCTCTTATCTCCCAGACATGCAGCTACAGTGAGAAACCCCTAGGCCTGGCACTCAGACCTGGGTTCAAATCTCGGCTCTGCCATTGACTAGTTGTACAACCTTGGACTGGTGACTTAACCTCTCTCAGTTCCCTCTTTTGTAAAACAGGGACTAAAATATCTACTTTCTGGGACCGTCGTGGATTAAATAATAACAGCTGACATTTACTGAGCACTTTTGTCTAGGCTCCGATCCCTGGAATTTCCAGGCACCCCTAACTCCTCAGCACGGCTTTAGGAAGTAAGTATTTATTCATGGATTAAAATGATAATGATCGCAAAATCCTCAGGGGACTATGGAAAGACTTCTGCACTTGGCCCAGGAATGCTGAGTCCCACTTTCCTGATTTAGCAAACAGGATAAGCATTAGCTGACCCTGGGCTGCTGATACACACACCAGGAAGGCAAGAATTAGAAGGTACAGAGCACCAAGCAATCCAGGGTGGGGAGATGGAATCAGCTTAGAGCTTTAAAGAAAATTCAAAAGAAAAAAGCATCTGCCCAACTGTCCATTCAAGGCCCAAAGAGAATGGATTGCACCACTTCTGGCCTTCTCGCAGGTGCTAATGTCCCCAGCAGAGCAAAGGGACAGGAGAGTGTGGGCTCAGAAGTCCACTGGGCCTTACAAACCCTGACTTCTCTGAGCCACATTTTCCTGGTGTGTAAAAGGGAGATGATTATTTTCCAAGGGCTGTTGTGAAGATTAAAGAGGATGATGCATGGAAAACGCTTGATATGGGGCTTGTCACACAAATGCTCAATAAATGTTTACTGTGGTCATTATCAAGGGAAGGAAGAAGTGTAAAGGAGGGAAGACGGGGAGTCTGGAAATGTGGGGATAGAGACAGGAAAGGAAACTAGAGGAAGAGGGGGAGGAACGATGGAAGGGAGAAGGAGCAGAGGAGGAGAGGGAGAGAAAGAGGAGGAGCAGGAGCCAGAGAGGAAGGGGACGGGACATGCCACCAGCCCGGCTCCCCAGGCACAGCCAGCTGTGCTGGCCTGGCCCAGGCTGCTCCCCCATGTAGACTGTTCACGCATTCCTCCTGCATACTGCTGCCACATCTGCCAAGCATGGCCCTGGATATCAGGGACAACAGCTGTCCCCAGACGTGCCCAGCTGCAAAATGAGAACCTAGAGGTGTCGTGAGGGACATAGAGGCCTTGGAGGGGTGGCCAAAAGGGCAGTATTGTCAGGAGGCAACCACGCCACTGAAATATCCCGCCCCGGGCCTCAATCTCTCCCTTGGTAAATAAGAAACTAGGAGATAACCTGGCATTTTGCGTCAGGAGATGCCAGTCTTGTGGTGGGCCCTGGCCCCTGTATCCTGTACTGGAAGGTATGGGTATGACCTTGCCCGCCTGGGTCCTGGGGAATGTCCGGACATTTTGCAAGACAGCCTTTCTAGTTTCCATGGGCAAATCTCATCAGACAAAGCAATTCTCAAATTGGAATGTGAGCTCTGTCTCAGAAGGTTTCCCTTGATAAATTGGGGCTCACAGAGAGGAAGTGACTTTCCTAAGGGTAAACAGAGAGATTCATTTAGTAGTGTTGTAGAGCTAAGATGGGACCTGAGTGCCACAGTAGGAGATTCTGAGGGTGGGCACCCAACGGGAACCTGGTTCATTAGGGAGAGGTAGAGAGGGACAGATAAGTGTGGTATCTTCAACATCAGGCAAAACTTGATTCAAATTCTTTCCATCGCCGATTCTTTCTGTGACCTTAATGAAGTCCCTTAACCTCTCTGGTCTTCAGTTTTCCCATCTGTAAAATGGGGGGAAAATAGTGCGGTAAGGAACTTGGGCTATAGAATCAAACTGTATGGGGCTGAGTTCTCAGTATTTACTTGCAGTGTGACCTGAAGCCACTTACTCTCTGAGCCTCAATTTCCTCACCTGGAAATGAGGATAAGAGGACTCACCTCATGGGGTGCTTGTGAGTTCAAATGCAGTAATGCGTATGTACAAGGACTGGTACTCAGTAAATGCTGACCGCTGATTATTATTGGTGCTGATGTTAGTAGCATCCCTGGCTGCCTAAAGGTATTTTAACTGCCTGGGCACTGATGATCTGTTGACCTGCCTTTCACTCCAGGGGCTCTAGCCACAGAGTTCTCTGGCACAGAACATTCTCTGCACAGAATGTGCTGGAATAGGAGCTGGCATTGGGGCAGCCCATCAGAGCTACACAGATTCCTGACTGGGAAAATGCCAGAAAAGCTTTTTCTTGCTGTCACTGCAGAGGCCCAGATGGAACTTGCTGGTCAGGGTTAAAGCTGGCCTGACTCCTGGCGCCAGTGGGCCAGCCAGGCTGACTGGGGCAGTAGGCGGTGCTGGCCAACTTGTGCCAGGAAGCCAAGGCTAGAGGGACAAAAGGGCAGGGCAAGGTGAGGAGGGCTGAGCTTCTATGCTGAGTCATGGAAGAGCTCACACAAAGTCAGGTGCACCAGGAGCCTTGGGTATTCCTGAAGAGGGGCTGGGAAACAGGCCCTATACATGACCATACCCTCCAATGCTTGCGCAGCTCCGCTGGGCACTCAGAGACCTCCACCAGGTGTAAGATGAGTTATTCTTGAACCTCAGCATTACTCACACCAAGCATCACACCACCTCCAAGGGTCCATCTCAGTGGCCGTGTCCATGCTCCTCATTCCTTTGCCCTCACCTCAACCATGGTCCAGAAGGGTTAGGAGCGCAGAGTCGGCCACTGTCCGTGGTCCTGAAACACCGCAGGACTGTGCATGGGACCTTCTACCCAGCATCTCCTGGGAGTTCAGGTGACGATCTTTATTTCCTATCTCTGAGATTTCTTTTATGGATGCAGAACCAGCAGATTCATGACTTTAGGCTTAATTATTTATGTAGCTAGTTTCCTGTTTTTTAAATGTTTCATCACATTTACCTGAAAAACTGGGAAGTCCATATTCTCCATGGCCTCCTATCCATTCTAAATTCATTCTTTCTGTCCATATTCTTCTCAGAGAACACAGTTAGAAGGGCTCTAGAGCCCATCTAACCTCATGTCCTTATTTGTCAGGTCAGAAGGAGAGGGCAGAGTGGGAAGGGTACCAAGACCACAGTGTAAGTTAGAGCAAATCTGGGGCCAGCATGTAAGTCTCTTCACTCCCCATCTACCTCATTCCCCACTGCCCCGCACCACACTTCCCTGCCAAGGGAAGAGGGAGCCACAGGCAGCATGGAATCTCCTTCCAGGCCTCTTTCCATATAGAACACAGTAGCTACAATTTATTTCCGGCTCACTCTGTGCCACTCACTGTGCTGCATAACATCCCCCTCCTTGGTAGGGGGTGGCCACTGACCCCAGTTTACAGGTAAAAAAGTGAACTTGAGTACATAAAGGGATTTTCCCAAAGCCACAAAGCTAATATGTGACTAAATTGAGATTAAAACCAGAACGTTTGGGGTATTTCTGACTTCTACCTTTCAAGCCAGTCCTAATATTCAGACCCTCAGGGACTCTACTACCCAACCTGGAGGTTATGTTCTCTTCTGTACAATGGGACAGTCTTTGGCTGATACCACACTGTCCGGATGCTTGGCAGGATCCTGCTCTTCCCTGCCAGCACTTTGATCCTGCTACATGCACTGCCCCCTCAGAGTCTAACCCTCATTGACTTTCACTCTTGAAGGCCTCAGCAGCACTTGACCTTCTCTAGATGCTGAGGTCAGAGCAAGTCCCCTAGATACATGAATGGGGATAAAGGGACCGCCTTGTTGGGAGATGATTGTGCAGCAGTGTGAATATTGATGAAGCTGTAATTGGCTCCCTCTTTCAGAGCCCGGGTGTCTGCAGGCCCAGGCGCTGGGGCTAATTGTTGCAGGCAATTAATAACTTGGATCGTATTCACTCTGGCGCAGGCTGCTTGCTTCCTTGGAGGAGGCAGGCAAGGCTGGGAAAGGAATGCTAGGCCCGGCTGCTTGCAGAATTCTGGAGGAGGCAGGAGTGGAGGGCTGCCATCTGTTCAGCCTCCCCCAGATCCTGTCTACAGCACCACACCCCAGCCCGGCCCTATCACCTTTCCCCAGACCTCTGGCTCTTCTCTCAAATGACTGGCCCCCTCTATCCTCTTTCCCCATCTTCTGAACAGATCTCCAGGAAGAATGGGGCTGGGGAGAAGAAAGATGATGATTTGAAAAATGCTTAGGACTGAAATCTGAGAGGCCTGGGTCCAACCCATGCTCTTCCACTAACTGGTTACATGACCTTGAGTCAGAAATTCATTTGCCATGAACTTGGGCAAGTTTCTTGAGCTCTTTTGCATCCATTATATCACACGAAATGCGACCAATCCTGAAAGTCATGGAAACAGGGATTGATCATTCTATATATTATAATCTTTCTAACTATGTATAACTATAACTATATAATCATGTGTGTGTGTGTGTGTGT
>NW_006436888.1:4936883-4943367 GCF_000325575.1 Pteropus alecto | reverse complement strand
TAACTGATTATCACCTATAAATCTATGCTCCACCTCAGCTAAAAAGATAATTGCAGACATATTATAGGCAGAGATTATTATACTCCCATTTTGCAGCTGAGGAAACTAAATCTCATAGAAATGAAATGATTTGCCTAAAGTCATACAGTTAGTTAAAGACACACAAAAAATCAAATCCAGTTTTCTAAATCTAGTGCTCTTTCCAGCACACCCAGTTCACTTGCCTCTATTCACTGGCTTTCCAGAGGAGGCGAAATTGGAAGTTGGGGCCAAGAGCTCCAGAGTCAGTGTGTTAGCAGACTGAAGAGTAAATTACTTATAAATGTAATCACTCTCTTCCCTGATTCTGGAACAAGGGAAAAACTGTCTTCATCTATTGTATTTAAAAGATAAACATCCCAACCCTCCCTATATACTCTTATCTTCAGCTGCTCAACCATCTGGTGGGAAAACTTTATTTGTATACAGTCCGCCTCACCAGGACTGGGGCTAAGAAGTGAGAGGTGTTATAGTCACTTCCAGGTCATCTCTTGCCCAGCAGGTAATACTAATAATAAGAAAATGGGGTCAAAAAACAACAGTGTTGGCGAGGATGTGGAGGAAAGGGGACCCTCATACATTGTTGGTGGGATTACAAAATTGGTACAGCCGCTATGGAAAACAGTATGGAATTTTCTCAAAAACCTAAAAATGAATATACCTTTTGACCTAGCAATTGCATTTCTGGGTATTTATCCAAAGAAAATCAAAACAATAATTCATAAAGATCTATACACCCCAATATTCATGGCAGCACAATTTACAATAGCCAAGAAATGGAAGCAACCTAAGTGCCCATCAACAGATGATTGGATAAAAAAATTATGGTTCATATATACGATGGAATATTACTCAACCATTAAAAAAAATGAAATCTTACTGTTTGCAACGACATGGATGGACCTAGAGGTTATTATGCTGAGTGAAATAAGTCAGACAGAGAAAGATAAACACCATATGATTTCACTTATATGCAGAATCTAAGGAACTAAAAGAATAAACTAATCAAAAACAGACTCACAAATATAGTGGAAAATTTGGTGACGGACAGAAGGGAGGGGGGTTTGGGAGCTAGGAGAATGTGGTGAAGGATTAAAGAAGTACAAATTAGTAGTTGATTGTTGTTCACAGGGATGGGGAGCACGGCATAGGGAATGCAGTTAGCATTAATATGATGGCTAAGTGGAGGGTCAGGGCAGGGAGGGAGCAATTGGGGGGATCGTTTTATGAACAATATAGATGTCTAACCAATGTACTGTATACTTGAGACTAATTTAAACACATATTTACATATATACATACATACATACGTACATACATACATACATAGAAAGTGGGGTGGGGGAGTTAGTGTTTTTTAAAGCTTGGTTTATGCCATGCACTGTGCTAAATGCTATTTTGGCCCTGAGATTATCTCGTTTTATAAACTCTTTATAATCACTACTATGAGATAGGTACTTTGACCATTCCCATTTTACAGATGAGATGACAGGCTCAGCAAGGTAAAGTGCTCTCCTCAAGGTCACATAGCTGTAAGGGGTGGAACAGAGACACAGCTTTACAGGGAGCAGCGGAATCAGTGCCGAGCTCAGAGGCTCTGCTTCAGACACACTTGGAGAGAAAATAGAAATAAAAGGATGGGAGCTAAGGACAAAGCAGCCCTTTACAGCTCCAACCCCTTACAAAAGAAGGCTTTTCAATTAGTTGTGAAGACAGAGTACAAGGGAAGTCGTTTATTGGCACCAAGAGGCATTTAAATAAGACCCAGGAAGAACTTCCACCAGACAGCACTGGAATAGAGGGTCAGAGGGGAGGTAGAACCTTATTTTCTACAGCCTTTTAGTTGGGCAGATTATTTGGCCATCGGAGTCATCTTTAATTAACATCTTGAGGTAAAGAAGGCTGGGGGGTGGGGGGGCGTGATCTCAGGTTGGGCAAGGATCTCTGAGTGCAGCATTCCCAGGCTCCTGTAAACAGGAGTCCTGCAGGCAGAGTAGGAATTGAAGGGAAGGAATTCTGAGAATGAGGCCTCAGGAGGAGGATTCTCATGACTTTCCATACCCGCGCCAGCTCCCGCTGCCACCACTGGTTCCACTTTATGGCAGGCATATTTCAAAGGCCCAGTTCCATTTGCATTTTTAAAACCTTGCGGATGGCCTGGGAAAATTGCATTTTTCCCCGTGTTCCTGGGTACCACACTCCTCATCTCCTTTCTCACTCCACTGGGCTTCTGCCTCTGCGCCCTCTGTTCCCAGATGGTCCCCCACCAAAGGCAGAGCAAGCCCGGTCCCCACTGGAAATCATCTGGTGGTCTCGGAGGCCAAAAAGGGCTCTGGAGAGAGTGTGGCAAAGGTGGTCGCAGCTATGGCCAGCTGGACAGCATGAAACTAGGACCCCAATCCACTAAAACTAGTTCTCAGGGGAGTGGGGGCTGTGTCCCGAGTATGGGCTGAGGATGGCACAGCATTACAGGGTACATCAATGGCACTCCCTGTGGATTCATCAGACTAAGAGGAACACTGCAGGTGGCTTGGAGAACTTTGAGGAGGCTCTTGGAAGCAGCCTTCAAACCAACTGAAAAGAGTAAGCCATTCACCCAGTAAAGAAAACTCTTTGCTCTCAGCTGGGCTTGGGAACACACTCTGTGTCTCCGTTATTGCTCCTTTAAAAACAAATCTTTTTCTGTTCTTCCTCTTACCCTCTCCCATTGCTCCACATTCTCTGCCTTCCCTCTGGAACGTGTCAAGAGGGACTGGAAGTTTGCAGGGTGGTGCTGTGTCTCTTCCTCTGTACTCAGGCGTCAGATGTGGCCTCTGATCTTGGGGAAGCAACACACACACTCTCCACCTCTCTGGAGGGCGCTCCTGTCTCTCTCTCTCCCCGTGAGGCTCAGGGTGGCACCTTCTATGCCCGGAGCTGCCCTCAACCTTAATGTCTTCAAGGCCAGATGGAGCCCCTAATTGTCCTCTGACAGGCTTGGCTAGCCTGCAATGGCTCCCCCGACGAACCCGAGCACATGGGGAGTGAGTGCAGGGGCCGGGACACTGGCTTGGGCCATTTGCTTCTGCATACGAGCTCTCAAGGCATCCGGGGCCATAAATACCAATGTGTCCACTTGGCAGCTGGCCAGTGGGTACAGCATGTGGGGACTGAGCACCACTGAGCTCCACAAAGCACCTTAAAGTTAGAGGTGCCCCCAACTCAGTTTTCCCTTTTTAAACAGGAGGGTTGGGGAAACCAACATGGGCTGAGCATCTGTCTGTGGCTATGGCACTTGGTGTTTCATTTTATAACTCTCCCGTTTTTATTTCTCCCATAAGCTGGAAACTTTCTGAAAGTAAGGATTGTGTTTCATCCATCTCTCTGTCTGCCTTCTTCCTCCCTTGGCACACACTCTGAGGATGTAGGGTAAACTCTTAGCTCACCCCTCACTCAACAGTGGCAATGTCCTCCCTTCTCACTGGCTTCTATAAGTAAAACCCTTCAGTCTTGCAGCCGGAGACTGGCAGCTTGTCCTCTTTAGAGGCATCCCCCTGGCTCTTGCTGGGTGACACCAGTGCCAATGCCCTCTGATCCCTGATGGAGAAAAATGGGCCAGGCACTGGCGGTGGCTCCCCAGCCTCTTCTTCTTGTGGTCCTCTGGCCGGTGGTATCAGGCCTACCGTGTGCTAGAGCTGGAGGGAAGCCGTGTCCCAGGGGCTGGCATGGCTCTGGTCTCTGGTGCCAGAGACCTGAATGGAGAAGGAAGGAAGAAGGGACGGTGCCAGGAGCCTGGGCTTGGCAGCTCCCTCCAGAGGAGACCCGGGGATGCCTTCGAATGTCAAAGAGGCTGGTGACCTGCCAAGGCTGAGTGGACTAAGAGAGGAACCTAGGAAACTCGGGGCCCGGGCAGGTGGCCAGGAATGGGCCCTTTGCAGAGGCAGGGACTGACCCCCAGGGGTCGCTGCACCGCTTGCAGCCTCAGAGGCTGGCAGTGGGAGCCCGGCTGTACCATCGCACGGCCCTGGCAGGGGGAGCAGTAGTCACGGCGGCGCCTGGCGGCGGGCTCCGGAGACAGCAGTGCGCGACGGAGCGCAGGCCCTAGCCCGCTACTCACGCAAGGCCCGGTGGCGTGAAGGCCAGAGGTGCCAGTGGCTGGGGGGTGGGGCGCGGCTCCAGAGCCTCCCCGGGACACCCCTACATCCCGTGGTGGAGCCGGGACCCAAACAAAGGCGGACGGCGAATAAAAGGCGGCGGCGCCTCTTGCTCGGGATTTCGCGCTGGGGACCAGGATCCGCACCAGGCTGTGCGCGGTCTGTGTGCTCTGGAGCGGAGCGGGGAACTCCAGCCTCCTGCAGCTCCGAAGAGCTTTTCTCTGCGACTCCCGCGAGGGGACAAGTCCTCACGGGTGGCCCCAGTCTCGGCCCCTCCAGCGCTCCTCCCTCCTGCGCCCGCGGCTCAGCCGCCTGCTCAGCTCGGCCAGTCGAGGTGAGTGCGACGGCCGCTGGGCGCCATCCGGGTTGGGGCTGGGGAGGCATTGCTCGGAGGAGCGGGTCAAGTCCTCCGCGCCGCCCCCACCCTGGCCTGAGCAGGGCGGTGCGTGAAGTTCCCCCGCTCTCCAGCCAGTCCGGGATGCGGGCCTCGGAACCACTACCCTGGGAAAGCTGGCTGGTGGTGGGCAGAACCCAGAGCTTGTCCTCCGCTGTCGGTCCCCAGCTCCGCACCAACTCCCAGCGGGCCTGAGCAGCCTCGGTCTACACCGGCTAGTTTGGTGTCCAGAAACCGCGAGGCTTCCGACCTCCGGCCCCCTGCTCGTCCCCGCGGGTGGATGACTGATTCCATAAAAGTTGAGCATCGGTCTGAACCCGCCCCAGATCTGGCTCGTGGCTGGGCTGGAGCAGGAGAAGGGGACAGGAAAAGGTTAATGACCTCCTCCCCATCCACTCCCTACTTTAGCGCACTTATGCTCTCAGCGGGACATTTCCCGAGTCCCGGGGCCCAACTAACCTGCTGCGGGTCCAGCTGGGCGCGCGGGGGCTTCGGGGCAGGCTAGGTGGACGATGGAAGCCGAGCGCGAAAGGGTCTCCGGGCCCTGCCGAGAACACGAGTGAGGGTGGACGTGGAGTGGGCAGCCGAGCAGTGGCGGCGCCGAGGATGGGGGAAGATGCTGGCGCGAGTGGCGCCGAGTCCCGTGAGTCAACCCCGCCGCTGGGAGAACTTTTCCAACTCCCTGGGGGCGGAGGCCCGCAGCTCGGCTAGGAAGGCGCCTCCTAGGAGGCTTCCTTTCCTGGGCCACTCTCTACTGTGGAAGCCGGCGCCAGCTCCCCGCAATTCCTCCTGAGGCTGGGTGTAGATCCCCTCCTCTCCGTGCCCCAGGTCAGCACCGCGGACAGCACCTCGCGGGGCGGCCTTGGAAACCCAACCCCCCGCGTGCGCCCCACGGACCCGCCTGCACACTCACACAGATCTACAGACCACCGGCAAACAGTCCCCCACACAGATTCATAGTCCACTCACGCAAATACACATCCACCCACGGTCCTCACAATCTGCACAGAGGGAAGAGCCACATGCACGTGGACGAGCACAGATCTTCCCACCCGCATCAGCAATCCCGGCAGCGTCTTTACGTCCTGCTGTCTCTGGCCACCCGAATAAGCCCCAGACTCCAGAGCTCACTGCAGGGTGCTCACAGAGATACCCAGTGATTCACAGAGCCGCTCAAGCGACCCCCCTCTCCACACGCGCACAGTCCCGCTCCTTGGGGGAAGTAGAGGATGGCAGGGCAGACCCTCCCCCACCCAGTGCAGACCTGGTCAGGAACCAGGGTATTTGCCAAAGTCAGGGAGTAGGCTCTGGCCCGGTGGAAGCTGAGGGCAGAAGCCCAGCCTTACAGAATCTTGGTTTCAGGTTCAGAGTCCATTGTGCTGAGCTCGCCGCCCCATGCCTGCTCCCCTTCAGATCTGACTCCAGACAAATCTCCTTCTACAACCGGAGTGTGAGCCCCTCTCTCCCCGCACCATTCTTTGCTTTCACTTGCTGCGTCTTTGTTTCCCCGCTATGTTCTCCTCCTCCAGGTTTGTCTTTCGCATACATGCACCTTTTTTATTTTTTTGTCTTTTCCAGTTCCTCCTTCCCAGTTACCTTCACTCGCTCCCCAACTTTCCTTCAGTCAGTCTACACCCATGTGGGAAGCTTAGGGGTAGCCGTTTCCATTGTCACACCCTCTCTGCCCATGGCCTCAGCAGCTTTTGCCCCCTCCCAAGGCCAGATGTGCCAGCGTCCCCACAGTCTTTCCAGGGGCCAGGATTCCTCGGTTGTGGAATCACAGCAAGTGATTCTATCCCCGCCTCCCCGGGGATTTGGCTTTTGGATGGTTCTGGTTACCCATGCCCTGGCTTGCCCTTGGACACCTCTCCTGCCGTTGCTCTTAAAACCCAGAAACTAGGTTGAAAGAGGAAGAGCG
>NW_006436888.1:4929461-4936812 GCF_000325575.1 Pteropus alecto | reverse complement strand
ATGAGGTAGTGGAAGGAGCGCGGGAGAGCAAGCGGGGAGCCCTGGGTCCTAGTCTCAGCTTGGCCACGTGCCAACTGTGTCCTTGGGCAAATTTCTTTCTCTGAGCCTCAGGCTTCCCATCTGTACGAGAACAGGGTTTGTCCAGGTACCTTCAGAGTCTCTTTTTGACCTTAATAATGTGGAACATTGGAGTCTCTTGAATGTGGGTGGGACTGAAAATCGTGGTTCTAACTCCAGAGGTTGTGGTACCTTCCCCTTCCTCAGAGCAGCCACCACCGGTGAAATCATCCTGTCCTGTGAGCAATGGATGTTCGGATGATTTCCTTTATAGGACCAGAGATGTTAATTTTCTCGAGGTCACACAGCTGAAACAATCTCCATTGGGGCAGGCATTGATTCTACTGTCAGTATATCCTCTGGATAAACCACTGGTTCTGCTGGCAGATGCTTGGGGAATGAACGAATAAACAAATTAATGAATAAAAGAGTAGAGACTTCAACCTGGATCTCCCTACCCCCGGAGCCTTGGGATTATGGTTTAAGCCCTTTTCCCTGATAGTTTAGACACGTCTCCCTTGTCTCCCCATCTCTCCTGAAAGGTCATTCGAAGGCAGATGGAGTCGTCAAAAAACCCTTCCTCCCTTAAGGCCAACTCTGGGCTGATCGTAAATGAACACAGAGAAGTTTTAGAGTCCCTGCCTGGTGGGTGGGGGCTTGGCGATCAGCCCAAAGTCCCTAAGACTCAACCAAGTAAGCTGTCCATGGCAGCTGGCCAGGATCTGAGGCCAGAAGGGAAGACAGTCATCGCTACCATTTGGCTGAGCAACCACTTCCCACAGACCCATGAGCTGAGTACTGTAAAAATCAGCTTTACAGATGAGCAAAGTGAGATGATGAAAGATGAGGTGGTTTCTCTACAGGCAAACAGTTGGCCACTGTCAGTCATAAAGATAAGCATCCCAAAAATGGTGGGGATGTTGGCAGTGGTGGTCGATAATAACATTGTTGGTGTTGATAATGATGGTAGCATAATTATGATTGGAGGTTTGATGATTGGGCTCTTTGATACGCTTTCCCTGCTTTGAAATTGTTTACCCTCTTAAACCTCGTGTATTTCTCCCCTCGCCTAACTATGGAGAAACCAAGGGCTGGGACAGTGAGATGGAGGTGTCCAGTTGTCGATCAGTTCCAGCTGAGGAGGAGGGCTTGTCATTTGAAATCTTCTTCGTCCTGCCCACCCTCCCCCACCCAAGCACATCTCCTGCCAGAGTAGCCAGGAGCAGTGTCAAAACACCCTTCCAAGCTGGGTTCCAAATGCAAAGCCCAGGGAAAATAAATAAAGAGAGCAGTGCCCGCCCGAAATAGAAACATGTATCAACTCACAAATATGCATGTTTTCCAAAAGTCGCATTTCACGGGCAGACAGTGCGGCTCATGCTCCAGCTGCTCGACAAAGGCTGGAGGCATGGATGCTGCTGGGATCAGTCCAAGGAAAGTGGCAGAGCCTCCCCCAGCGAGCTTACACCCTGCTTGGGGTGTAAGGCCAGACTGGAAGGCCAGGCAGCCATGCTCCCGCTCCTCACCAGCTGGAAGGTACAGGGGTGGGGGGATTGCAATTATTATGTGTCTATGTGGTAAGCAAAGCTCTTTGGAAATGGGCAGCAGATCAGGCTGATGGCCTCGGGTCCTCCGCCTTACAATGGGAGCAGCAGGCTGGTAATAACAATATGGATAATAATAGCTGCATTTGTTGAGTATCTACTACGTGCCATGGGCTAAACATTTACACGTATTATCTCACTTAACCTTGCAACCATCTCATGACATGCGAACTGTTATCCCCATTTAATATATGGGAAAACCAAGGCTCAGAGAAGTGAAGAGGCTTGCCCAAGGCCATGCAGCTAGCAGAGACCAAGTCGGGATCAGATTTTGATCTGAATGAAGCAAGAGGCCCTATTTTGCCCAGTGCTCTGCATCATGTCACACGTATTATCTCACTTAACCTTGCAACCATCTCATGACATGCGAACTGTTATCCCCATTTAATATATGGGAAAACCAAGGCTCAGAGAAGTGAAGAGGCTTGCCCAAGGCCATGCAGCTAGCAGAGACCAAGTCGGGATCAGATTTTGATCTGAATGAAGCAAGAGCCCCTATTTTGCCCAGTACTCTGCATCGTGTCTAGTATTCATTCATTCATTCAATAAATTTTTTGTATGTGTGGAGAAACCCATTTACATGATAGTTTTCAAAAGAATGTAAATTCCTCTGCCGCCTGGGTCAGAGGCAAAAAATCGTACTGTCACCTGAGTTTAGCTCTGGCCATCCCTCAGTGGCCCAGGATGGGTATCTGACACTTCTGAGCTAGGTCTACATCTCAGGTTCTGTTCCCAACCCGTCTGCCTAGGTGATGGGCTCAGGTGGGATCCCCACTCTGAAGCTTGGACTGTGAAAGGTAATTGAACTCCGTAAGAGGTCAGGGCTGCATGAGGCCTCGGCAGATGGAAAAATGACTTACTTCAGAGAGGATAGATGAGTTGCCCAGCACCACACAGCACGTTGGTGGCAGAGTCTGAATCTCATAATCCCAAACTGGCGTGCCACGTAGCCAGGCTCGCTACATGTGTGGGAAGCGTCCAAACCGCCCCGGCGAAGGGGGCTGAACCAGTGCAGGCAGTAAACCTAACACTTCCCTTCCGAGCGCAGAGGGGCAATGCAGCTGCTTTCACTGCCTTCTCCTCCGCATCCCTCCGACATATGGCCTATCCCAGCTCCCCACCTAGTCGTCATCATGAACAGCACTAGCAAATACAGAACATTTGCCATGTGCCAAGCACTGTGCTAAATGCTTCACACATATTAATTGCTATGATCCCTACAGCAGCCCTAAGGTCTTCTTATTACACTTCACATCGAAGGAACTGACGCTAGAGAGGTTGACTCACCTGCCTAAGGTCTCACAGCTAGTAAAGGGACAGGTGGGGTCCGTGGAGCAGGTTTACTCTGGGGGCAAGAGAGGAGGTTTGGAAGCAAAGCCAGGGGAAGGAGGAGCTGATGGACAGCAGCAAGCTATTTATATTACACCTTCTGGCCTTGTCACGCTTGCTGGCATTTGTGCTGGCAGAAGCTATGTCTCTGCCAAAACCTGGAAGTAAGAAGCCTGGTACAGGGTCCTGGGACCAGCCCCTGGGGGGACATAATCTGGGTGTTTCTCCCTGAACTCGGAGGAAGACCCCACTAGGTATGCAGAACCCCTTGATCCTGGCATCCCCTTCCTCCCTCTTTGTTCCTCGGAGGGAACCAAGCTAGGAACCTAGGAAATTCGGAAAAAGCTGTTGGGTGGGAAGATTAGGGTTTGCTGCATGCAGTGAGCTTGACCCTTGGGAATAAGGAGGTGGTGGGACAATGGGAAGGGCTGGCTTGGATTCAGGTGCCAGCAGGGGCCATGCAGGTCTCTATTAGGGGGCACTCTTTGGAACCAGTGGTGTCCCAGGAGACAGTGTCCAGAAGCTTAAACCTCCTCTACTAAAAAAGGCATTCTCCTTCATCTCCCATCCCCAGTGGCTGCCTGAGCAGCCCCACCGTGTGCCAGGTTCTAGGCATGCTGAAATGGGAAAGCCTTAGTCTCTGTACTTGTAGAGCTCACCAGAGTCTCCAGTCCCTGCCCTTGTACTTCCTGTCCAGAGCAGAGATTAGGGATGATAAGTGATAGTTTACCCAGTTCCCCCACCGGAAGTAGACCCAGGTGTCCACTGGGACTCAGAGGACATAATCTAGGCAAGTGGTCATTCCAGGGTCAGGAGGAAATTTTCCTAGGAGTGGTACCTGCAATGTACCTGAGTGCTCTCCTCAGCTTGATGTCTTGTGGGGAGAGGGATGCAGTAGGGAAGGCTCATTCTTGCCTAGCCATCTGCCGAGGCATCTGACACATACTGGCACCTGGATGATGAATCTTTTGCCAAACCTTGTTAATAAAAGAGACGTGACTGCCAGCTGGAAGCCACTCCTGTCATGAAGGAGAATGTGGTGATCTTCTTGTCTCTGGGAAAGGCAGCCTAACGGGGCTTGGAGTTGGGACAATTGTGGCAAGCTGGTGATCCTAGAATGTTTGGAGATGAATACTGTGTGTTTCCCCCACACTGCATTGGCCTTTGCACTGTCCTAGAGGATTTATCATGTTCTTAGCTGGGAGAGTTTTGCAGGGTGATCACCCGATGATAACCATGATTGTAATAATGGCCAACATATTTTTAATGTTTACTACCTGCCAGGCACTGGGCTTAGAGCTTTATAGGCATTATCATTCCATCCTACCAGCCCTATGAGAGAGTTGCCATTATCATTCCATTTTAAGGATGAGAAATGTGAAGTACAGAGAGGCTGAGCAGCTTCCTAGTAAGCGATAGAGACAAGACTCAAACCCAGGCAAGTTGGCCCCAGGTGCCGTAAGCACAGCCACCGTACAATGATGAGGCTACATTTTGGCCTTTATACTAACTTGATTTGAGTCTTTAAGGATGAGCATGATTGAAACCAAAATACCTTTTGGATCCTTCAGTAATCTGGGTAATTTGTACATACGGACTCAAGCTGCGTCCCAGTTGACAGAGTGACGTGTGTTGACTGTTTCTTGACTGCCAAGCAACCTAGTAGATCACTTCTCAGATGTCCAGATGTGGGCAACATCTGGCAGACTGGCAGGACTTTTCTGGATGTCACCCAGATGTTTCCCCTTTTCACTCCATGTAAATGCAGCTGGGACTCACATCCTTCTGCATACGCTTGTACGTGGGAAGTTCCTGGTTGAAAAGTATTCACCAGTTTTAAAACATCATCTTGTGATTTCACAAAGGCAGGATGTTGGTTTCGGTTCCTCTCTGCAATCCAGGCCTGAGGGACATTAGGTTAAACCAGAGAAAAATCAGGCTTTGGGAAAGTGTCAGCAGCTAAAGGAGAAAACCCCTCCTTTTCTTCAGTCAAGAAAGCTGAGACAAGGTTGGCCGGCGAAGAGCATTGCAGGCAAGTAGCTGCTGCATGTTCTCTGCAAGGGTTCCTGACTTTCTAACCATATCCTCCAGTAGCTTCGAGCAGATGGTCTCAGAGTAACAGAGCTAGCATTGGTGATGAACAGGGACATGTCAGCCAAGAGGCATTCTTGGGCGTTTATGGACATGAGAGTAGATCTGAGGTGAGAATGTTCACACAGCCTTCGGGAGGAAAGGGGTTTGAGACACCACAAAGTTAAGCTAAGGGTGATTTAACAGAAAGTTCTTATTTTATATAACGAGGACCAACGAGTGAATGAATTAAGACTATGAATGAATGAATAAGTGAATGAATGAATTGGTAAATGGAAGAATTTGTGAATGGGGCTGATGGACTTTGACAGCCAGGACCTTGATTTGATGGGGCCTGACCTGACTCCAAGTACTGACCAAGGAAAGGGTCCTGTCCTTGTCCCCTGGAACACCCTTCAGCTCAGGGTCAGGGAAAGATAGGCTGAACCTTGAACCTTGCCCTCTCACTGCACGCCCCACCCGCACCCCATTCTGCAGACCCTCTTCTGGCTCCTGGCCCTGGCAGGGTTGGAACCCGGGCAGCTGCAAAGCTGACGGAGGCTGCAGCCCCCACACCCTGAGAAATCTGCAGCCTTCTTCACCTTCCCTGCTGCCCCCGTAGCCCTAAGTCACCCCATCTCCTCTTGTTACACTTCTGTGTCTGGCCCTTTGGGGACTCCAAATGGCACAACTGGGAGATACCTGGAAGCTCATTGAATCCAACCCTCCCATTTGACAGAAGGGTAAACTGAGGCCCAGGGGAGAGGAAAGACTTGCCCAAGGTCACAAGCAAATGGGAGACAGAACTCCATTATTGTGGAGAAATTAGGAGTGTTCCCACTAGACTTAGGATAACACTGTACCGTTTAGTAGGGTGGGGGTGGGACAGAAGGGGTCTGCGATTCTTGAGCCCAGATAGCTTCACTGGGTCTCTGTCTCTGGGGCCAGGAATAGCAGTTCTTAGTTCCTAGGATCCTGAATCTCTCACGCATTTTACAGGAAAGGCAGCAGAGCTTGCGGGGGAGGGGCGTTGGTGGTACTGGGAATCTGCTCTCCATCCTGGGCCCTCTCCTTCAGCTGCTCAGCACTGACCCTCGACCCCCGTCTCTGTAAGCAGCTGCAACACGTGGAAGATGGGCTGAGGCTGGGGGCTAGTGTTAGACACCCCCGTCTGGCAGGGACCTCTGTGCTGGCCCCAGGTGTGGAGGGGTACTGAGTACACATCCGGGGCTGACCATCCTCCTTCCCATATACTCCCGAGCATCAACCCACATTGTAGCCAGGAAGCCCTTCCCCAGAGCCACTGACCTGTGCAGGCGCTGAAGGGGCATTTCTACCTAGACACCCCAAATCGTGAAGTTGGGTGCCAGTCCCTGATGCTTCTCTCCTTCCTGCCCCAGAGCCTGCCACACAGCCAGGGCTGTGGCCAGAATGACTGGCCAGAATGATTCCGGGGCCAGACCCTGAGAGTGTGTGTGCATATGCGTGTGTGCATGAGTGTGCGTGTGTGCGTGCCAGCAGAGTTTGAGAGGGTTGGCTCTAGAACTCTGGGAGCTTTCAAACACGGAAGACTCAAATAAAATCTAATATAGTGGGAAGAGTGCTGAGCTTATCAGAAATCAGGTTCAAATAAATCTCTTTACATCTCTTAGCTTCGGTTTTCTTGTTTGCAAATTGGAAATAATTCCTAAGACTAGAAAACCTATACAAAAATGATCTACAGGCTGTAAGGTGCTGCACAGATGCAGTATCATTCAATCTCCCAGGATGAGAGTATCAATGACAGGAAGAGAATGGCTCTGGCTTGAGGACACAAGGGCCTGAGTAGCCTCTAGCATCTCCTTGCCATGCTCCTTCTATCTGGTGATGGCCTCCTGTGCCCTCCACAAGCCCAGGCAGCAGGGGCTGGGGGAGCCCCAAGTTCTCAGAGCGAGAGATTTGCCCTTATCTCACTTTCTTTCTAGGCAGTGAGGCGGAGGGTACAGCCCCTTCCCAGATCTCCACCCCAGACCAGTCACGGTGGCCCCTTGGGGGGGCTCGAGTACTTTGCATTATGTGCCTTTTTATCTCTCAGCTTCCAGTTTACCCTCAAGCTTCTCTTTTGTAGTATGGGACTGAGGAGAGTCTTGCAACATCCCCGGACCCACGGATGTGGTCCGGATGTGCTGCGGGGAGGGGGGATAGTGGTTTCCGAAGCTTTCCCCTAAGAACCGACAGGTGGCCAGCTGCTGCGTCCCAGCGAAGCCGAAGGCATCCAGCATATGCTCTTCAGCGGCTCCTGCCTCTTGGAG
>NW_006436888.1:4916100-4929339 GCF_000325575.1 Pteropus alecto | reverse complement strand
CCTGTTCTGCCCCCCACTCCCACCCACCAGTTATACAATAGCTTCTGAATAGGGGTGAAGGGGAGCCCACTTTAGAGAGCATCTCTCCCCAGATGGGAGACCACCCATCCAGAGATGTTAAGTGACTTGTTGGGTCACACAACAGGCCCGTGGCAGGGCAAGTCCCTACACTCAGCCTCCAGGGGCCACTTGTGCTGAGCCAGGCAGCCATCCCCTGCTTCCCCCTCCTCCCCTGCCCCTGACTTGAGCTCCCAGGAAGAGCTGGCGGGAGCCAGGGGAATTGTTTTACATATTTGTTAATCGGGTCTCAGAGAGAGAGAAGGGCCCTGAGCTCATCAGCCAGGAAGGAATCCAATTTGGCTTTTATGGCCATGGTTATTGGTCTTATTTTGTGGGGATCTTTTTATTTTTTATTAATGCAGTGATCTGGGAGCTGGGGAGCTGGCTGGCTGCTGGGCCCAGGGAGTCCTCTGGCTTACATGAAACTCCAGACAGCAACCGGGACCTGGGCCTGAGGGTGGGGGACAGGTGGGGTCGGCGGCAGCATGGACAGGCTGCAGTGAAGATTTTCAGGAAACATGTGACCCTTCAGGCAAGTGGTGTTTAAGGGCCTGCCCGTACTTCACGGTTCTATAGGTGCTGCTGCTTTTATTAAGCTTTTATTGCCTCTTCCTCAGAGATGAAAGGCTGCTTGGCGGGGGCCAGGAGCCAGGCCTGATGGGTCTGGGCCCTGCAGCCTGAGTTGTGCAGGCAGAAGAGGGTGAAGAGGGAGAGGCAAAAGTGGACCGGTTGGGGTGGAATTTCTTTTGTCCGTAGAGCACAATGGTTAAAAAGATGGTCCCCGACTCCTGCCTACAGAGAGGCTCAGATCCCAGCCGCACTCCTGCCAGCTGCCTTGTAGAGCTGAGGCTGGAGCAGAGGTGACATAAATAAGTAAAGGGCCCAGTGCTGGGCACACAGCAGTGCTTGATGGATGGGCAGCTCCCCACCCGAGCCTGTCCTATGGGGCCTGGCAGATAGTGAGCCCTTGGCCCTCTATTTTCTTTTGCTGCCTGGCCCCACCAGGAGGCGCTGATTGGCAGATCTGGGTGGCCTGTTCGTGTCTCCCTCTCTGGACACAAAGTCCTGTTCCTGGCCCAAGTGCCATCACGTCTTCTTCTCCATGGCTGGAGGAAAAGGCGCTTCGAGGAGTGAGCCCTGGACAGAGATCAAGGAGGCTGAGTCTACCCCAGAACCAGGGGGCAGAGCACCTGAGGAGAGGCAAGTGTGAGCCCTGGGGTCGGGGGTGGGGGAGGCCAAAGGCTAGATCACCTGCTTCAGGAAGCCATGGGGAACTGGGGAGAATGGTCCTGGACTACCTGCAACAGAATCACCTGGGGAGGTAGTGTAAATACAGATTCCTGGGCTGCACCCCCCTGAGTCCGATTGGTTAGATCTGGTGTCTGGCCCAGGAGTTTGCATTTTAATGAGTGCACGCAGTGACTGATCCACACTCCTGTCTGAGGGTCGATGTGGTAGACGATGAAAGGTCTGCTCCGGCAGACTGGCAGACCTGCCACAAGCCGGGCCAGATTTCGGCCTCTCTCCATCTGCAAAGCTCATAATGATCATACTAGCTGCTGTGACTCAGCAAGTGGAATAGCACCACCCCCATTTTACAGATGAGGAAACTGAGACCTGCCCAAGGCCCCCAGCTAGTGGCAGAGCCAGGGTTTGAACCCAGGACTCTCTGACTACAAAATCCATGCTTAGCTCCCTCCTCCCCCCAAAAAAATCAGGCCCTGGGGCTCTCGGTACCTGATATTCTCTTAGTGTTGGGGACCAGTTCTGTTCCACTGAACACACGGAACAGGGAAAAGTGACAGTGGCTGTTGTGACCGTTAATGTTGCGTTCCTCTGGTGCTGGCTGGGACGGTTCCCTGGGTGATAGATCGACCGTTGCAAAGCTTGTTTGCCTGATATATATGGCACTGTTGGGCTCGCGAGTCAGTGCCCACAGTTTCCTCACCAGCTGTCATCCAGGAGAGGCCAGTCGTCCTTCAAGCACCGTAGTCTGCTCTCCTGTGAGAAATGAGGGGCCTGGGCAGGGTCACCACAGCCCCTCCCCAACTTCCTCTTCTCTCCACCCTCCTGGGCTCCCAACAAATATGTCCAGATTTTCTTGGCGGGGAGGAGTGGTCACGTGCATCCCTCTGAATTCCCTGGCCTCTGCTGGCAAATGTAGCCCATGAGGTTGGTTTCCCTAGAGGGTAGCAGATCTGGTGAGAGGAGGCGCAGGTGCCTGCCTCAGCTGCAGCCACAAAGCCAGGCTTCCGTAGGGCTGGGGACGGAGAGGGGTGGTAGATTTAGGATCTTCTTACTGGGAGAAAGACTCTGCCAGGTGCTGACAGTCACCCAGTCACCCCCCCCTTCCTCTACAGGGCATAGCCTGACTCTGTTGCCATTTTCTCTTGCAATTCTGGGTAGGGCTTGGGGCTTCTTGGGAGAAAACTTTAGGAAGGTCTAAAGATCCACCTGCTAGGAAGGGGCTCCCTGCTTTACCCCCAGTTTCCCTCTGGGATGCTTTATGCTCCATTGTATTAGTCACGGTTCTCCATAGAAACAGAACCAAAAGGATGTAGAAGGATGGATGGATAGATAATAGATAGATAGATAGATAATTAGATAGATAGATAGATAGATAGATAGATAGATAGATAGATAGACAGACAGACAGATGGACAGGCGGATAACAAGGAATTGGCTCACATGATTGTAGCGGCTGAGACGTCCAAGCTCTACAGTTGGCAAGTTGGAGACCCGGGAGAGCCAGTGGTGTAGTTCCAGTCTCTGTCCGAACGCCTGAGACCCAGGAGAGCTGATGCTTCAGTTTGAGTCTAAAGGCTGTAAAGGACAAATATTCTAGCTTCAGCAGTCAGCAGATAAGAGTTCCCTCTTACTCAGCCTTTTCATGCTATTCGAGTCTTCCATTGATTGGATGAGGCCCACCCACATTAAGGAGGGCAAGCTGCTTTACTCAGTCTGCATACTCAGAATCATGTTTGGTCAAATGGGCACTCCTGGCCCAGTCAAGATGACACAAAAATTTAGCCACCGCACCCATGCTATCACAGAAGGGAAGACCAGGCTTCTGAAACTGCTGAGACCTGAGTGATAGCAGGTCTTATGGGGATGGTGCAGGCTTGCTAAAGGGCGGTGAGTTTCTTCTCTCAGCTCTCAGAGAACTCAAGGGCGGCTTGGAATGGTGAAAAGAACGTAGGCTTCTGGATCGAATGCTAGTTCCACTCCTATTAGCTGTGTGACCACAGGGAGTCACTTAACCTCTCTGTTTATTCCTCCGTAAGATGGGGTTGCTCATAATGCTCCCTTGCAGGACTGATGTATGAGACAGGGTGAATAGAACTTGCATATGGTGGATGCACAGCTAATTATTATGTTATGGTTCTCTGAATGGATGCCAGAGTGTCTGCATTGAGTTTCTTGAGCTTTTGGCTTCACCCCATCTGTGTGATTTTGCCCCATTTTTACCATCTTGTCTCCAGCGCTGCTGTAGCCTCCTAACCTAAGTGCCCAGGTCTCCGAGAAGAGCCTGGGATTGTGGCTGGCGGGTGCATAACCAGGGCATCTGAAGGGTGGCAGACTCTCAGAAGATGGGGTATTAGGACTTAGGACACTGATGCCCAGGAGGGACAGAGCCCCTCTCTCTCCATTCCTGCCTTCCCTGCCTCAGATGAGCTGAATCCACCAAAGGGGCAAGGCAGACCCTTAAGCAGGAAGCAGCAGACACAGTATCCCCACTTCAACATGTTAGGGGTAAATGAAGCTGTTCAACTCAAAATATCTCATTTTGAACTTCCACCTAAATCTCTCAGTCCAAGAATAGGAGAATTGAAGACCCCAAGATGTTTCCAGGACCAGTGCTGAAATGCCCCGAGACAGGAAAAAGAAACTGATTAGCTCCTAACTGCCGTTAAATTATATATACATATACGTAGCTTAAGTGGAATCTGCATGTCTAATGTGATTTTTTTGATTGCATTTTAATAGTCTAGCTGGGTTAGGGGGATGAGGAAAGAAGCTGTCATCCTTCGGCAGGAGGGAAGTTGTAAACATGGCTGTGGGTAGGCTCTGGTGTGGGGCCGCATCCCTGGGGACCACCCTGGGGAAGAACGAGGCCTGGTGGGAAGCTGGGGGTGTCAATGAGGCGACGCTGCCTCCCACCAAAGCCCCACTCTGTCCAGATGGGGAAGTCCATCTGGCTTTGTGACTTGAAGAATGCCTCCTTCCTTAGACTTTAAAAATAGCTTCCCTATTTTGGCTTTTTGGGTCCACATGTCATCTTCTCCAGGTCTGGTTGTTTTCTGAGGCTGCCAAAAACTCCTCCCAGAATCTGGTGATGGAGCAGATTGAACACTCTTTTGAGCCAAGAGTCCTGGCTCTGACACTGAAACATGACCTTGGGTAAGCCCTTCTCCTTGTGTGGTCTCAGTTTCCCCATCTGTAAAATGAAGGAGTTGGACTAGGTGTGCCTTGGTGTCTCTTCTGGGTCCAATGGGCCATGATCTGCTTCCTGCTCATTGTAAAGACTCCTCTCTCCATCTTAGGGGAACAGGAGATGCCACACTCACTCATCTGTTGGGCATTGGCCAACTCCTTCTCCCAAGGTCCTTCTGCTTAGAACCAGAATCTCTGCTGTTGCAACCTGAGCCAACTCTCGTTGGGGGACAGATCCCTCCTCCCAGGACCGTTATAAGAACTTCTCAAATTGTTGAAGGCTGTTAGCAAACTCCCTTCCACACACATACACACACGTTCCATTTTTAAATAACATTTATTTCTGATTCTAAAAGTCAGACTACTTGATTGTTGCAGAAAAATTGGAAATAGCCAAATATAAAAGAGAAAATAAAAATCACACACAACCTTCCCAGACAGAGATAACCACTATTAATGTTTTTTAAAAATTCATATATATAGGGATTTATTTTTCTGTTATAAGATTGAGATTATGCTGCAAATATGGCTTTGGGTTGCCCCACACCTGGCCCTTGAAACTGGGCTAGATTCTTCCTTCTGAGGCTCCCCAGGGTCTGCTGTTCCCTGTTAGGCGGGTTTCCCACTCGCTTTTTCCAAGAGAAGGGGAATCTTATTCTGTGGATGTGTGTCCACCTTGGTGCCTGGGCCCCTGGGAGGTCCAGAGTTTAATTTGACCATCTCCGAGTGTGTATGTGTGTGTGTGTGTGTGTGTGTGTGTGTGTGTGTGTGTGTGTGTGTGACAGAGTCAGAGGACAGAGAGCAAGAGCACACGTGTTGGTCACTGAGCAGGAACATATGCCAAGGGCCCACCATAATGGAAGATCATTGTCTTTGGCCTACATCAGTCGCCTTGTCTGAGCCAGTGACAGATACCAGAGGAGCCACCCTTAACTTCTTTTTATAGAGCAGCTGGAGCTCCTTGCTAAGCTAATCAATTCCCGTCATTTGAGAAAGGAAAACAAATTTGCAGTTTGCTGCCCATCCTGTGGAGGGGCCTGAGCAAGTGGTTGCCAGCCGAGGCATCCGAGCCAGACCCCACCCACCAGCCGGGCCTCACTCAGTTTGGACAGGGTCTTAAGGCTCTGCCCTGCCCTTTGGCACTTACCCTCCTTGGCCTGCAGACTGGGCCTTCCTAGGGGTTCTGGGGCTGTCACAGCCAAAGGGACCTGGACCTTTACCATCCCACTGACAGGGATGAGACAGGGCCCCAAGAGGGGATGGGACAGGCCCAGAGCCACACAGAAAGTTGGTGGCTGAGCTAGGTCTGGAGCCAAGTCACTCGACCACCAGTCTGGTGTGATTTCCCACATGGCAGCTTTTCTTTTCGGGAGCGGACTGAGAAGGCGATCGTGGGGCTGGGAGGGGGAGTGGACTGAAAAACAAAGAGCCCATCAAGTCCACTTCCTGCTTGTCCATTTCCTACCCTTCAGGATCCTTCTCAGCCCAGGCAAAAGAAACCATACTCACCGCCATATGCTTACACTGTTTGGTGTGTGACTGTGCTCTGTCTAGGAGAAAGTGCTATCTAATACCTAACCCGAGTTCCATTTCCTTCTTTTATTCAACAAAGATCTGCTAAGCACGGATCCCCTGCAGGATTATTTTGGGCCTTGGGAACACAGCAGGGAATGCGACAGCCAAGTGCCTGCTCCCTTGGAGTTTATGTCCACTTGGCTGTGAGGCTCTCACTGGAAGACAGAAGGCAGAAAGGCTGTGCCCAATTTTCTGGTCACTTAAATTCAGCAAATGCTGTCCCCAGGGCAGAGAGTCACACATATCAGACAGGGCTCCAATGAAATTGTTGCAATTACTACTGCTATGTAACCAACCATCTTAAAACTTAGTGATGTATGACAACCAGTGTATCATGCTCATGGACAGCGTGGGTCAGGACAGGGCCAGGAGGGGGTGACCTAGCTCTACTCCACAGTGTCTGGGCCTCAGCTGGGAAGACTTGAAGGCTGAGAGTTACCCCACGACTGGAAGCCAGAATCATCTGTAGGCATCTTCACTCGCATGTCTGGTGGATGATGCTGGGGTGAGCAGGAACTCCTACATGTGGTATCTTTGCATGGGCTGGTTTGGGCTTCCTCATAGTGTGGCAGCTGGGTTCCAAGGACACATGTCCCAGGAGAGCCAAGTGGAAGCTGCATCTCCCTGTATTACCTAGCCTCAGTAGTCATAAAGCACCACTTCTGCTGTGGCTACAAGCTCACCCGAACTCAAAGAGAAGGAATGCAGACATTACCTCTTGATGGGAGAAGTCTCTAAGTCAAATCATGAGAAAAACACATGGGGTGGGAGACACTGTCGAGGCCATCTTTGTCAAATACAATGTGCCACGTGGGTCTCTTAGGAGTTCACAGATTTTAAGGAGAAGCAGAGTATAAAAAATAGTAGCTATCATTTCCTGAACACGTACACCTACCAGGCGCTGTGGTCAGTCTGCTGTGTACATCTTCCTTCCAACACCTTGAGTACTGTTAGCCCCATTTTGCAGATGGAAAGACGGGCTGAAATGTTACACTGCCTGCTATAACTCACACAGCTGGGATTTGCGCCAAGTCCGTCTGCCTCCAAAGCCATAGCTTTTAATACTGCTACACTGCCTCTCCTTCTTCATCCCTAAGTAGTTTTTACCCCCAAAGTGTGGTGAGAAGCTTAGACAAGCAGCGTCAGGGGTGGAGGATTCAGAACTGGGAAGGCGTCTCGGCAGAGGTGACACTTGAGCAATGTCTTGAAAGATGCTTTAGATTTGGACACCTGGGAGAGGGAGTGGAATTCCTAGTGGAGCAGCAGTGGGACAGAGGGCCCCCGAAGGAGTGCTGCTATGACCTAGAACCCTGGCCTTTGACTCCCTAACACACCAACACGTTGTAAATAATACACTCTAAAAGGCAGGCTGAGGCTGGCGACAGGGTGGGTGGACTTAATCCCCAGAAAGAGTGCCAAAGTGGCCCCTACCCCGCTCTCCACCATATTACTGTCAGCTTCCTCCTTCAGAGGCTGGGGAAGGGGCCCGAGGCTCCCCTACGCCCCCACCTCCATGTGAAGACTTGGTTTTGTCTTTTGGAGATGGAGTGAGTCTGAGCCACCTCTGGTTCACACTCAGGAGTTTCTGCTAATATAGATTGAGCCTCAGTGCAGTTAGCATCCCCTCCTGCAGGCTTGCTTTAGGACACTGCGAAGGGGAAGTTTAATTATTTCATTGATAGGAATCCTGCATATTACAGCAGTTCCCGCCCCTTCCAGGTCTCTCTCCCTCTCAAGTCTTCTGCTCTGCCCTCCTCCTCTCCCACCCACCATCAGCCTCCCTTGCTCACTGTGTTAATCTCTTTGTTTCCCTATTTGGGTCCCTGTCTTCCCCCACCCAGTTCCACTCTCCTGTCTGTCTCCCTGATCTCTCTCATGTTCTGTCTCTGTCTCTGTCTCCCTCCTTCCCCTCGCCCTCTCTTCTTCACTTTCTCTGGGCTGACAGCAGCCCCCTCTCTTCCTGGACAGACTGTCTAATTGAAATGGAGCACTCTAGAGAATGTTAATAGGAAAGGCAGCATTAATTAGCCAGCTCTGGCATAATTAGCTTCCTCCTCTCACTGCCTGGCATCTAACTGGATAATGAGTCTCTCTCCGTCCAAACAGAGGGCAGGCAGGACAAGGGGGACTGGCCATACCCAGGGATGCCAGGAGGCTCCCGCCTTCAGGCTACGCTGCTGGAGTCCTCAAGCTGCCCAGCCCTGCCCTCCCCTGCCAGGCCTCCCTGCTGCTTGTGCCCAAGTCTTGGGGAGACAGAGGCCTGGCCCCTGGCCGCGCCCAAAGGATTGAGGTTGCTGGAGTTGCATGTTAAGTGGTCTGAGCCTGAAAAACAGTGGCTGCAGCTGCAATGTCCCACAGAGGGGGTGGGGAGGTATTGAGAGTTCTTGAGGAGAGCTGCGACAGGCATCGAGCCCTGGCACAGCCTCAGGGGCAATGGTTGAGCACATTACAGCCTCCAGAGGAGAGCAAAGAAATGTTTATGTGACAGATAATAACTAATGGACTACATGAACTGCAGAGTGCTTCCATCCTTGACCTTCCCCACAATCGTATGAGACAGGAATGGCCACCTCTATTTTACAGATGAAGACTCTGAGGTTCAGAGAGGTTCACTGCCTTGCCCATGTTCACGCTACCAGGACCCAAACCAGGGTCCATCTAATTCTAAAGATCATGTCCTTTCTCTTCCACCTGGATACTTTTAGAAGGTACTTTATGGTCGCTCATTAAATAAATGAGATTGGTCACACTTTATATTGGCCTTGAGTTCTAAATCCAGAGAATGCAACAAAAATTGAGAAATGATGCAGTCATAATTTCCCCTGAATATCCTTTACACAGGGAGGAATATTTCTTCTGCTGTCCATTGGGCTGTGATTCTTTTTTTTTTTTTCCTGTGGCCTTGAAAGCCACAATCTAGTTGGGAGGTGATGGGCAAATAGGATTTTTCTTTCTGTTTTGTGCACATGTGGTTGAATTCAGTTGAATTAAATGTCTGCTTGATGCAATTCCATTGCAGTATTCGTACTTGGTTATGACTGGGCAGGGTTAACGCCCAGAGCTGGGCGACTGCAGCCACAGGGCACCATTCTCTCTCTCTCTCTCTCTCTCTCTCTCTCTCTCTCGCCTGGTGACCTTCTCCCTCTCCTGTAGGCTATGGATTCGGAGGATGATCCATTGCTGCAGGATGTGTGGCTAGAGGAGGAGCAGGAAGATGAGGAAGCAACGGGTGAGGCCTTTAGGAGAGCCCAGAAGCCGGGGCCCCAAGCTGGGGCAGGACGGCAGTGTTGCTGGAGGCACTGGACCTTGCCCTCCCGGCCCCCAGCCTCAGGCTTCTGGAGTACTCTGGGCTGGGCCTTCACCAATCCGTGCTGTGCGGGGCTGGTGCTCTTCCTGGGCTGCAGCATCCCCATGGCCCTGTCAGCCTTCATGTTTCTCTACTACCCGCCGCTGGACATTGACATCTCCTACAACGCCTTTGAGATCCGTAACCATGAGGCCTCGCAGCGTTTCGACGCCCTTGCGCTGGCGCTCAAGTCTCAGTTTGGATCCTGGGGGCGCAACCGGCGCGACTTGGCGGACTTCACCTCTGAGACGCTCCAGCGCCTCATTTCCGAGCAGCTGCAGCAGCTGCATCTTGGCAACCGCTCGCGAAGGGTCACCAGGGCCCCACGCGCTGTCCCTGCTGTCCCTCGACGTGCCCCAGGACAGTGGTCGGACACCTCCGCCACTCGGAAGCCAGTAGCCAATCGGAGCGGGCGTCTTCGACGGGAGACCCCGCCCCTGGCAGATTTGGCAGCCAACCAGAGTGAAGCTCCTGTGAACCAGGAACCCGACAAGAATGGCCAGCGCCAAGTCGGAGCTCCGCCCCCTACGGCGGCTGCGGCCAATCAGAGCCGTGCCCGCCGAGGCGCCTCGCGTTGGGACTACTCTCGCTCGTATGTGAGCACCAACACCCAGACACACGCGCACTGGCGCATTGAGCTCATCTTCCTGGCACGCGGCGATGCCGAGCGCAACATTTTCACCAGTGAGCGGCTGGTCACAATCCACGAGATTGAACGCAAAATCATGGACCATCCAGGCTTCCGGGAGTTCTGTTGGAAGCCTCATGAAGTGCTCAAGGACTTGCCGCTGGGCTCCTACTCCTACTGCTCCCCGCCCAGCTCGCTCATGACCTACTTCTTCCCCACTGAGAGGGGCGGCAAGATCTACTATGATGGCATGGGCCAGGACCTGGCGGACATCCGGGGTGAGCAGGCCTGGGTGCTGCTGGGGGCTGAGGCCTCTAGGGAGCCTGGTGTTAAGGAGCCTGGAATGGCCTTATGAGCGGGGGAGTCTGGATGGGACTGAGGGCGGGGCTTGGCGGGGTAGATCCGAAGGCTTGACTCCTAGTTCAGCACTTTTGAGGCTGGTAGGAGGACGGGGAAGGACTCCGCAGTGAGGCAGAGGCAGGTTGGAGCTGGGCGCTAGGCAGGCCTGAGGGCCCTGTGAACAGGGCGTTAAGCAGGGTTGGGTGTGAGATGGTATCCGAGGGAGGTGAGGAAGGAGGTTTGGATGCCTACCTGGATTGAGCGAGATTGGGAGTTTCGCTGTGGCCAGTTGGAGAAAGTATGGGGTGGGACTTGGGCATGAGGTTTATTGGAGAGTAATCTGGGTATGGTTACTGGGTATCTGGTCCGAGGAAGATAAGGGAATAGCTGGGGTTGAAAGAAGACCCAGGTGAGGTTAGTTGAAGTAAATAAGGATGGGACCTAAGGAAGGATGGAGCTGGGGCAGAGCGTGCTTGTAGGCAGATGAAGTGGGCACTGCAGACACTGAGTCTTGGCATTTCATTAGCTGAGATTCAAATGGAAATGCAAATGTCCTGGGAGGACAGTCTGTGAGCTGCTCTTCTCGGGCAGCTGTGAGTTTTCTAAACTATCCCACTGTCCCATTAGGGACAGTTCTGGGCAGCTGGAGGTGTTTCTCAGCTGTTTAGAAAGGAGTGAGGTGGTGAGGAGGGTAGGATAACCTTGATGGAGGGCTGGTGGGAACTGACCTGCTGAGCTTTTGGGTACCAATCCCTGCTCCCCTGCAGGCTCCCTAGAGCTGGCCATGACTCACCCTGAGTTCTACTGGTACGTGGACGAGGGCCTGTCTGCAGAAAACCTCAAGAGCTCCCTCCTACGCAGCGAGATCCTGTTTGGAGCACCCCTGCCCAACTACTACTCAGTGGACGATCGCTGGGAGGAGCAGCGGGCCAAGTTTCAGAGCTTCGTGGTCACCTACGTGGCCATGCTGGCCAAGCAGTCTACTAGGTAGGAGGGCCAACCACACCTGGTGTGGGCCCACCCATGCGTGAACCAGGAACGGGCTATATTAGGGTAGGGAATTGGTTTTTAGGTACTTCTTTTTCCTAAGCCCCAGGTCCCCTCCCTGCAACCTTTTCCCTAGAAAGTCTTTCTTCCAAAATCAGGGGCAGAGCCAGATATATCCTCGATGACCCTCTTGATGGGCGAAGGGCTCCTTTTCTTGATCAGCAAGCTCTAAAGATTAGTGAACATGACAACTCCAGGGGAGGTAGGAAATCTCAGAACTCTTGCCCAGGAGGTCTTAAGTTTTGCTTTTCTCCAGCAATGGTGCTAGAGGGTTTTCTGGGAAGAGTATTAACCAGGAAGTAAGGAGTTCCTCTCTGGCTCTAACACCCAGGGAGATAATTGACAAGTCACTTCACTTCTCTGGGCCTCAGTTTCCCTGTTTGTGTAATGGGGATGATGAGTCCTTCCATCCTTCTGGAGTCTGGAGGAGGTGAGCTAAGAGATTAAACAGTGTGTGCTTTGGGCAGTGGGTGCTTTGGGTGTCCTCCAAGCCTTGAGATGTGTGTCTAAGAATACAACTGGTCCCCTCCCCACCAACAAAGGCATTAAATAGTTCATTTGTCTGTGCAGCAGGGCAGTAACTCCAATGCCTCTGAGTCCCCTACCCTGACAAGTTAGCCCTGGGCACAGGAGGAACCATTCTGCCTAAAATAACCACATTCCTTCTGTTACTCATCCATTGTAGTGAGCAACTGTGGTAATAATCAGAGCTAACATTTATTGAGCACTAACTCTGTGCCAAACCCTTTCTGCACGCCACCTCATATAATTCCTACACCAAGCCAATGAGGTAGGCGTTGTTATGATTATCTCCATTTTACAGTTGAGGAAACTGAGACATACCACAATTAAGTTAGTTGTCCAAAATCGCAAGGCCATAAGAAGTGGACTGGGATTCAAATTCAGACTTTCTAATCCAGAAATCTAATCACCCTCTGTGTTTTCTATGCCAGTTACTTCACTAGGAGCTTCTCCCTGCCCTGCTTCTTTGCCAGGCAAACCCCTATTTATTCACTAAGATCCATCCTTTTCCCTGAAGCTGGTTTAATGCCCTTCTACCCACTACCCACTTCCACAGTCCCCTTTCTTCTCCCTGGTGGAAGCAGGAAAGAGCATACACAAGGCTTTGAGTCAGATATATCTGGGGTCAGGTCCCAGTCACTCCGTTTAGCTGTGGGAGTCTCGGTTTTCTCTGTCACCTCTCTGAGCTATGATTTCATCATAGCCCTTGTCGCTCTGCATTTTAGTTGTTCTCTGTCACTTAAGGTGTAGTCCTCAAATCAGCAGCAGCAGCAGCACCTGGGGACTTGTTAGAAATGCAGAATCTCAGAATCTCCAGGCCTTTCCCAGACCCACAGGATTTCATTAAAGTTTGACGAAGGTCTGGTTTAATTATGTCTCAATATATCGAGTATGAGTTTGTTGATGGCTGGGATTGGAGGCCTAGCTTCCAGCACAGTACCAAGAACATCTTAGTAGGGATTTGTCTGGGCGATAGATGGATACCTAGAGGGATGAATGGGTGGGTGGGTGGATGGATGGTTGAATGGATGGATGGATGGGTGGGTAGAGGGAGAGAGGGGTGAAGGGATGCAGGGATGGAGGGATAGCTGGAGGGATGGAGGGATGGAGGGATGGAGGGGTGGGTGAGTGGGTGGGTGAGTAGATGGGTGGATGGATGGAGGTACTCTGAGGAAAGATACTTGGCTGGGTTGGGAAGCTAGCTATAGAAGGACCTTCAGGGTTTTAGATGCTAATAATTACCTCTGCCTAATATGTTCAGCTGCCAAGGCAAAACCCCTGCTCTTGG
>NW_006436888.1:4906752-4916078 GCF_000325575.1 Pteropus alecto | reverse complement strand
AAAGCCTCTCTTCTCTCCCCCGCCCCCAGATCTGCTTAGGAGTAGTGACAACCAGGCCCTTTGTAGACTTGACTTAGTACCTTCTTTTGGATGAATAAAATCTTTTTTGTTTTTCTATTATTGGTTACGCAAGAGATGGCAACGTGCATCTTGACTTATTACAGACTAATGCAAATGATCACTTTTACTACTTTCCTGATAATACTACAATCTTAGAACACAGTTCACTGCATTTGTAACCAACCCTTCAGCCTTTTGCATTTTTGTGGCATGCATTTTAATTCTATATATACTTTAAACTCCAGAAAATATTACATTTTCATTTTGCTGAGTCAATATCCATTTATAGTTGCTCACATATTTACCTTTTCTGTTGCTCTTTATTACTTTCTACAATTTCATGTTTCCCTCTTGGATCGTTTTCCTTATATCTGAGGAACTCTTCAGTATTTTTTTTTTTTTTCAATGCATGCTCGCTGGTGATAAATTCTCTATTTTTTTTTGCCTAGAAAAATCTTTATTTTACTTTTATTTTTGAAGTATGTTTCTGCTGATATAGAATTATAAATTGGCAGTTATTTTCTTTTAATACTTTAAAGATGTTAATCCATATGCTCTGACTTCCATCATTTCTGTGGGAAAGTCAGGTGTCGATCTTTTTTGTTGCCCCTTTGAATGATTGTCTTTTTTTTCCCCTGTGGCTGCTTTTAAGATTTCTCTCTGTCTTTGGTTTCACCAGTCTTACTATGATTTATGTCAGTGTGATTTCCTTTATTCTGCTTCAGTTGCACAGAGCTTCTTGAATCTGTGTGTTGATAATATTCATCAGTTTAAGGAATTTCCTGGCTATTATCTCTTCAATGTTGCTTCTACCTCACTTTCTGTCCTTTTTCTTTTTAGGATTCTAATTACACAAATGTAAGCTCTTTTCATGGAATTTCATATGTTTTCAATACTCTGCTAGGTTTTTCTTTTCTATTTTTTCTTTCTATATTTTGGTTTAGATATTCCTGTTCACTGATCTGTCTTCTGTTGTATCTAATCTGCTGTTTATGTAGATAGCTCCTGGTCCTCCTCCAAGTATTGACAGCCCTCTGTAATCCACTTCCATCTTTCTCTCTCCATGTCCTCCTTTCCCCCAGCAAAGTCCAAGTTCTTTATGGGGGGACAGACCTTTTTGATTATGAGGTACGCAGAACCTTCAACAACGACATGCTCCTGGCCTTCATCAGCAGCAGCTGCATTGCCGCCCTCGTCTACATTCTCACCTCCTGCTCAGGTAGGGCCTCTCTAAAGGCCTTCTCTCCTCAGTGTGCTCCTATCTGGACAGAGCCTTCCTTCTCAAGAATGCCAGAAATAGTCTTGAGTCCACCATGTCAGAGCTGTTGGGGAGGGGTGCTCAGGAATCGCCTTCCAACCCCAGGCAGGTAGACTGAGGTCCAGAGGCAGGTTAGGCCTTACCTGAGGGTCCTCACTCTGAGGACCTCACGTAGTTTAACCTTTTGCCCTTTGACTGTCTTTTTTCTTGCTGGTAATCTTGTTTTGGGGCGTCTGGAGTATTGGACCCTCATTATAGATTATTCTGTAGTCTGTTTTACAGTCCCAGGTTAGCCACCCTTCTGTCCCTCAGTTTACTTTTCCAATGCCACCTTCTCATGTACCCTAGCTGCTTCTTACTACATAAACAGTAGGTACTCTCTATTGCCCAAGTGAATGAGAGAGTGGTAATATCTTCAAAAACAGAAAAGACATTTATTTATCCATGTAACATATATTAATTGGGTACCAACTATGTGCCGGATTCTCTGTGATATCAGGGATCCAGTGATAAACATCACAGACATACTTCCTACCCCTATGGAAACCTTGTCTACTGGGAAGACAGATGTTAAATACATATATAATGTTCGTAACTCCCTACTAGCCTTTGAGGTAAGTTATACAAACATGAGAGGCCATTAGCAATCTGCCTTACTTGGAGATGGCTTCCTCTACCACTTGGGCCTCTGGCCCAGCCCCTTCTCTGGGCATGGAGAACTATGCTGGGCATGGATGGGGTGGCAAAGGATGCTCCATGGTGAGGGGCGGGTGCGAGGCAGCACCTAGCTGGGGTCAGGGACACTGAAGGGTGTGCGTGTTCCACTGAGTCCCCCCATTGTATTCCCTGTCCCCTTGCCCCCTCCCCACCACCCAGTGTTCCTGTCCTTCTTTGGAATCGCCAGCATCGGTCTCAGCTGCCTGGTGGCACTCTTCCTGTACCACGTGGTCTTCGGTGTCCAGTACTTGGGCATCCTCAACGGGGTGGCTGCCTTCGTGATAGTGGGCATTGGTGAGTTGCCTCCATTGCCATACCAATGGACTTCCCATTTGAGAACACTGCCTTAGAAAGGGTCTTCTTTCTAGATGTAAAGCTTGCCTTCTAGGAGGCTCCAAAAAGTCTCTCTCAGACCTCAGAGCCCGGGAGGGTGGTGAGGGGACAGCCTTTAGTACTCATGATTGGCAGATCCTTGGCTTATGGTAGGTAGAGCCCCCAAGGGATGGAAGGAGCAGGGAAGTATGCTGGGTAGAGGTTAAGAATGGTGGGAAAAGTCTAGGAAAGGTGGAAAGCAGGCTAAGATTTGGAAGAAGGGGCCTAGTTCTGGGGATGGGATGGGGCCAAGGAGCATGGGGCGGGGGTGGAGCTTGGATTTGGATTTAGAAGAAGGGGCCTAGTTCTGGTGGGTGGAGCCAGAGTCACATGGGTCCTTCCACACTGAGAAGCAGGACTCCTCCAGCCTGACATCTCAGGCAGCCTCTCAGGGTTGGTCCAGGCCCAGCCTGGGTCTGATCTTGGAGACAGCAGAGTGATCCTGAGCCTGCCCACACTCGCCCGGGACTCCCTCCTGTAGGTGTGGACGACGTCTTTGTGTTCATCAACACCTACCGCCAGGCTACACACCTGGAAGACCCACAGCTGCGGATGATCCACACCATCCAGACGGCAGGCAAGGCCACCTTCTTCACCTCCCTGACCACAGCCGCCGCCTATGCAGCTAATGTCTTCTCCCAGGTGGGAGACTGCCCTGTCCCCGTCCTGGCCTCTCCACTCCTCGCATACATACCTGGCCTTTGGTCTCTGCGCTTCCCTCCAGTCCCTTCTCTTGTGGCTACACAGCCTTTTCCTCAGGCGCTTGCTACGTCCCTAGGGTCCATTTTTGTTACTTATCACCATTACTAGAACTTAACAAATAGGAAAATTTAAATACAAATAGTATTTATTATTGATGCTCATTAATAGTAATCCAGCATCTGCCCTGAAGGGCATTTGGCAGTTTCAAAAGCTCTTTCACATTTAGTCCTCGTGACATACTTATGACAAAGGTATCTTTACATCCCTAGTTTCCTAACATAGAAACTGGGGCTGAGAGAGGGAAGGTGACTCCCCGAAGGTCACACAGTCGGTAGGTGGTGAATCCAACCACGTCTCCTGACCCCTGAGCTCTTTCCACCCACCTGCTTCATTCACAGTGCATTGTCAGCTCTCACACCGACGTCCCTCTCGCTGGCCCCGTGTTCCTTCAGGCCTGCGGGCTGGGCCCAGGGGAAGGATCTGAGTTGGCGCCAGGTCCTTGGTGCTAACACAACCTGAAAGGTAGTGAGCCTGCCTGAGTCTTTAAGAGATTTTATGACCTGGGCTGCGTATCCCATCTAGAAACTACTAGATGCTTTGTGATTAGCCAGGCCTTCCTAGAGAATCACATTCGAGAAACAAGCAGAGCTGGATTCAAATCCCACCTCTGCCATTTACTGGCTGTGTGACCTTAGGTAGGTCGTTTAACCTCTCTGAGCCTCACTTTCCTCGTGTGCGGATTATTCAGGGACTGAAATGAGATGATGATTGTGAAAATGTTTCACAAACAGAGAAGACTTGGCTGATTGATGGCTACAGTTTTCTTCTGTCACCCCCTGTGCAGGTCCTTGTGACACTTCTAAAGTACACTCATTGCTCTAAGGCCCCAGGCTCCTTGTTCCCATCACAGAACAGCATTCTCTCCCTTCCCCCTCACTAACACATGGCCTGGTCTAATGAGGTGTGTTTTCCTCTGTCCCTTAGTCATTCAGTAAGGACAGTTATTGAGCACTTCCTCCGTGCCAGTCACCATTCCAAGCAGTGGGCTACAATATAGACAAGAGCCACCACTCCAGAGATGGGACACTTCCTCCTTTGTCATGCCACCTGGCACCAGCCCTTGCCTTCTGGACCAGTGACTGGTTTCCTGGCAACCTGGGCCTCCTCATCCTGCCTCAGTCTGACAGTGGTCTGTGTCCTTTGTGGTCAGGTGGACATTGTCACAGTGCCTTTGGCTGCAGAGTCTGCGGGTTACCTGGGCTCCAAGCCTGACTATCCTCCCTCTACCTTGCCAGATCCCGGCCGTCCATGACTTTGGCCTGTTTATGTCTCTCATCGTATCTTGCTGCTGGCTGGCTGTGCTCTTCACCATGCCTGCTGCCCTGGGCATCTGGAGCCTTTACATGGCACCGCTAGAGGGCGCCTGCCAGACCAGGTGAGCTGGGCGGGCGGGGCCGGGGTGCCTGCCCTCCTCTCGCTGAGTATCCATAAGAGGGCCTCGTGATTCATTATTGAGCACCTTCTGTATGCCCAGTCCCATGCTGGGCATGGCCAGGGAACAAGGGACGAAGAAGAGGATCCTGTTGGGTGGTTCGCATTTGTGACCACCTGCTGTGTGCCAGGAAT
This sequence comes from Pteropus alecto, assembly GCF_000325575.1. Taxonomy (NCBI): domain Eukaryota; kingdom Metazoa; phylum Chordata; class Mammalia; order Chiroptera; family Pteropodidae; genus Pteropus; species Pteropus alecto. The sequence continues at coordinate 4,911,343 of NW_006436888.1, read as the reverse complement.
TGGGCAAAGCACTTTTGTACCAGATCTTATTGCCACCCCCCAGCACCCTGAGAGCTGGCTTCTGTCATTCTGCCCATTTTACAGATGAGGAAACAAGGGCTTGGGGACATTGGGCAACTTTCTAAGGTCATCCATTTGGTAGGCAACAGAGCCAGGATTTAAACCCAAGAAAATCTGACTCTGTATCATATGCTCTTAGCTGCTGTATTAAATATCCTCAGGATTCTTGTCATGGTGGAGAAACAATATTAGACATAGTGAGCCACTGGCAAATTTGACTGGGTCATTCCAGCTCGTTCTGCTGGAATTTGAGGGGTCAGGATCTTGTGAGGTTGGGGAAGCGAGGGAGGGAGGGATGGAGGGAAGGAGGGAAGGAAGAAGGGAGGAAGGGAGGGAGGGAGGGGGGAAGGAAGGGAGGGAGGGGTGGTAGCCAAATGGAATCTGACCTGGGTGGCTGCCTGGGCTTGGGAGTACCAAGGAATGTTGGAGAGTTTCTGGGCTTGGGGCAGGGCACACAAGGACAGGGATGTCAGGGGTCTGTGACAATGACCACGGTGAGCCAAGGAGGGCTGGGAGGGGGACAGAAGCCAGCAAGGAGCTCAGACTTGGGCCCGGGACCGACTTCTCAGCTGTCTCACTCACACCGTCCCTTTGGGGCCGCCATGTGTGCCGGTACGGGTCAGGCACTGACCACATGAGGGCACGCTGGCAGGGGCACTGCCATCTACGCTGTGGGCATTCACAGTTTTGTGACAGCAGCAAAATGTCTTGGGGAAGGGTGCCTTGTTATAATCTCTCTAGAAACACCAAATAAGCTCCACCCTATCCCCAGTCTGGGGCAGTGGGTGCAGTGGTCTTCCTAGCCCTGGGCCCCAACCTCAGCATCTTCGCTTGGCAGCTGCGGGACCTTGGGCATATTACTCAACCTGTCTGCATCTCAGCTTCCTTTTCTGTAAGATGAGTGTAATTCCTGTGTAGGATTCCTGCGATGTTTAAATGAGAGAATCCACATGGAGCTCATAGCTTGTGCCTGACACATAGCATTCATTATGTTTGCCATGTGCATTATTCTTGTCTCTAGGGTGAGCCTCGTCTCCCCCACATTCACTCCAGCTAAGGCCTCTGCCATGCTGCCTACACTCTCAGCCCAGCCCTGCTTACTCCTCCTCCTGGTGTCAGAGGCCTGGGGCTACATGACAACAGAGGCATGATTCTCCTCCTTGGTCACTTTGATATGTGGGGCGCTACATGTTATCATCCCCTCTCCCTGGGTAATGGCCGCTGTCACCATTTGTCTTCTTAGAGGAATAGTGGCTCCTAGGGGCCCTGGGGGAGATGGCACTGGAAAGAAATCAGGAGCAGGCTTCTGGAAGTCTGCGATGAATGTCCTGTGTGAGATGTCAGCAGCAGTGTGAGACCTGGGTTCGTGTGGTAGCCTGGGCCTTGCCCTACCCTCCCCGGACATCCAGGACCCTTGGGGCTCATCCCTCCTCCCTCCTTTCTCCATAGCTGCCACGAGAAGTGTGGCCGGAAGAGCTCCCTGCATTTCCCTGGGGAAGTGTTTGCCACTCCTGAGCGGGCTGGGGGCAGCCCAGCCCAGGGTCCCTTGCCCTACCTGGATGATGACATCCCGTTGCTAAATGTGGACGAGGAGCCAGGTGAGAGGTGAAGGCCTGACCCTGGCAAGACCTAGGGCTGTCTCTGCCAGGGGAAGTAACTCTTGACAAGATGGTTTGAGGACAGGCTGGCCTGAGTCTGGGGGCTGGACAAAATGGCCTAGGGGATCCCCATCAAACATTTGGGCTTCCTTAGAGAGGGTGGAGACTGGGGTGGGCTTTGACTAGGGTCTGGGCTGGGCCTCTCACAGGCCACTGCTCTGCCCTGGCAGTGTCTCTGGAGCTGGGAGATGTGTCTCTGGTGTCTGTGCCCCCCGAGGGCCTGCAGCCCGCCCCCGACAGGGGCAGCCGGGGTCAGCTCATTGCCCAGCTGCAGGAGCTGCTGCACCACTGGGTCCTCTGGTCAGCCGTCAAGAGCCGCTGGGTGATTGTGGGTAAGTGGGCTCCCCACCCTCATTCCCTTCTGTCTTGCAGCTTCTACCCAGTGTCTGAACATGGTGGGGGTAGACTCCCTCAAAGAACGAGTAGGCATTGGGAGCTCACCCCATCCTGCAAACGAGCTAGAGATCAGAGACCTGGGTTGGCATCTCTCACTCACTCTGAGCCTCACTTCCTTCCTGTATGGAATGAATCTGGTCCCCAATAGCTTTTGTTTCTTGAGCACCTACTATGTGCCAGTCATCATGCTGGGCAGTAGGACAGAGCGCTTAATGTTTAGGCTCTGGAGTTAGGCCAGTTTGGCTGAGTCAAACTCCTAATTCCACCGTGTGCTAGCAGTGTGACCTTGGCTATGACCATCAGTCTGAGCCTCAGCTTCATAACCTATGACTGAGAATAAGAAAAAGGTCTTTCTAATAGGCAGTCGAAAGGAATGCCACAGTGCATGTAAAGAACTAAGCCCAGTGCGTGGCACGCAGTAAGTGCTCAGTAAACATTAAGTGCTATTATTTTTATGATCATTGTTGACAGTATCTGGAGTTATGTACAAGCACATGGATATGCCAGCTCTTTATAAACTGTTAAGTGCTCTAAGATGGTGTTTGGTTCTTGTCCCGGAGTGTGAGCTTGTAGCCTATAGTCTGATTCCCAAGTGACAAGCATAACAACCAACCCTTACCCTGGAGGGCCGATCTCTTGCAAGTTTCACCCACAGGCTGCCATGCTGGGCCTCTGCCCACTCCTGCGGGGCCCTCTCCCCGCTGCTTTCCCCATAAAGGGAGCAGCTCTTTGCCAGGGCTCTAGAGGCATTGCCTGGGCCCCTGCCCTGCCTACTGTGGCACCCTTTCCTTGCAGGGCTCTTTGTCTCCATCCTCATCCTGTCTCTGGTGTTCGCCAGCCGGCTCCGCCCTGCCAGCCGGGCCCCGCTGCTCTTCCGGCCCGATACCAACATCCAGGTGCTGCTGGACCTCAAGTACAACCTGAGCGCTGAGGGCATTTCCTGTATCACCTGTTCAGGTGAGGGTTTCCAGCCAGGGATCCCCTACGGGCCACTGCTCTCTTTGGAGTCTAAGTGTCAAAGACTGCGTGCCTGAAAGATGCAAGACCCAGGCTCAGCGTTTCCACATTTCATTAAACAAATACTTACTGAATGTCAGCTGTGCTGGTGCTGGGGAGACTGCGGTGGGCAGGACAGGCTTCCCGGGCTCAGGGAGTTTATGCTCCTGCTAGGGGCCAGCCATTGTAATAGCAGATCTGAGCTGCGATGGAGGAAAAATGGTGCCTGGGGAGCTCAGCATCATGGAGGGCTTCCTGGAGGAGGTGATGTCTAAGCTGAGACTCAAAGAATGGGAAGGAATTAACCAGGATGGGAGAGAGAGAAAGGAAGGCATTAGCCTGGCTGGGAGGGAGAGATGGTAGTGGCTGGGCCAGCGTGCTAATGGTGGCAGTGGAGACGGGAGGCATTTAGGAGGTGAAATCCATAGGACTTAACGACAGTGTGTGTCGGGGATGAGCAAGGGGTGAAATAAAGACGTCTCTTTGCCTTAGAGGTAGCCTGGGCTAGGCCCTCATTTTACAGAGGCGCCCAAGGTCAGGGTTGGGGCGGGGGAAGTCAGCCCAAGGTCATACAGCTTTACCAGGGCAGTTAGAAACCAAATGAGAAGATGTTCGGGCGAGTACACCCAACTCCTGGGAGAAGATCCGCTGACTGCTGTAATTGCCTTCATCTAATTAGGGCGGTGTTCAGATTAACTTGGCCTTCCCCTTGGTAATGGCATTAGCCAAATGCATGATAATCAACTGCAGCTCAGAGAGGTGCCCAAAGAGCCCCTCCTAAATTGGAGTCAACCCCGGCCACATCCCTGGCTCCTCTCCCACCTGCTTGGGCATACAAATTATGCTCCATTATCACTTCTGCTACAAGGGCTTCTGCTATCACTCAGGGCCTGGGGACAAAAAGCCGCATCCCCTCCCATTTCATGGATGGACAAACCCCAGGATGATCCTGAAGTTCCTGGGAACATCTGGAGAAGGGCCAGGACCCCAGCCAGAGTCCAGGCCCCAGCCCCTTGTCTCTCTTAGCTCTCTGAACAGCCCCTTAAAGGGACGCCTTTAGACTGTAGCAAAAAGGGCTTCACCTGTAGAAGCAGACAAGACCATATCCTAATGGGGCTCTGCCTCTCGCTTTCTCGGCAGGTCACACAACCTCCCTTAACCTCTGCTTTCTTCCCTATCAAATGTGGTTAATAATAATGGCCTTCTAGGATTACTGTGAGGATTACATTTTTGAAGGTGTAAAATTTTTCTCATTAAGAAGCATAAACTCATCTGCAATGCTTGGACAAAACAGAAAAGTCTCCCATCACCTTTGCTACTTGGTAACACTCCATTTCTAGTTGCTCCTGTCTATTGAGCATTTATCATGAGCTAAGTGCATAAGAAGCAGCATCCCATATGGTCCCCAGCCACCCTCTGGAGGTGTGGTCATTGCGTTTGACAGAGGAAGGGAATGAGGCCCAGCAAGTGTGAGTAGGGAA
>NW_006436888.1:4889728-4906697 GCF_000325575.1 Pteropus alecto | reverse complement strand
GCAGGTGCCTTTTTCTTGCTTTAAGATTCCTGTAAATTCAGTATTTGATGGTTTTTTCAGTTCCATTTAATTTCTTTCAGACACCTGACATCCCCTCTCCCAAACTGAGGGCCCTGGGGACTATGCCCCTGGGGTTGTCACCAATCCCAGCCTCTGCCTTCCCCTGCCGGCCCCAGCCAGGGTGGCCTTGGTGTCCCTGACGTGGCCCGGGGGGTAGGTCTGTTCCAGGAGAAGCCCCACAGCCTGCAGAACAACGTCCGGACGTCCCTGGAGAAGAGGAAGCGAGGCTCAGGGGTCTCTTGGGCCAGCCGGCTTGAGGCCACACCACAGGGTAGGTGGGGACTGCGACCTGGCTAGGGAGGGGGTGTCAGGAGCCCTGTGAGGAGAGCAGATTAAATTCTCTTGTGAGAACCAGAGCCTGTGCTCTGGGTCACTGTGGAGGAGTTAGGTGCGGGGTGAACTCAGGGTCCTGTCCCACAAGCTCTCCCCAGCCGGAACTGTGGGCTCCCCTCCTGCCACCGCTCCAGCCCAGCCTGTGGTGCCCCATGAACCTGCCCTATGCACTAAAGGCATCCTGAGTGGGAGAGGACAAGGCTCCTAAATACTGAGGCCTCCATCAGAGGTGGGGCGCTGGGACACGTATAGGGCAGTTCTGTATGACCACTGTCACCCCATCTGTGCCCACCATTGCCACTACCAGCACCAGCCCCACTGTTCATATTGTGCTCCCATCTTTGGCACCACTGCCACTGCCTAGTCCATGCCAACACATCTTCACTGTGACTTCCACCATTGCTGTCACACCCTCCTCCCGTGCTGCCACCGGAAACTGGCAGCTGTCATCATGTTCTCTGCTAGCCATGCCGCCACACCATCCTGGTGACCACTGCTTCCCTCACCACCCATGCAGCCACCCCACCCTGGTGATGACTGTTTTCCCCACCGCCCATGCCACCACTCCATCCTGGCGTCCCCCACTACCAAGGTCAGGCAGGGCTCAGCTCCCCACTCAGCAGAGAGTAGACTGCTCCAAGGTCAGGGGAAGCCAGTTGAGGTGACTGGCCACCCCATCCATCCCTCGTTTGTCCCCACAGACTCTCCAGGCACCGTGTACATCTCCAAGGTGAAGAATAAAGGCCACCTGGCTATCTACAGGTTCTCCCTCAACGCCAGCCCGCCTGCTCCTTGGCAGCTAGTGTCCCCTGGGGACGGGGAAGTACCCTCCTTCCAGGTGAGCCCGGGCTGTTGAGAAGCGAGCTGCCACTACCAGGGGAGAGGGCCCTCAATGCCACACTGGTGGCCAGTTAGGGAGGGGGAGGCCGGGTCTGTGAGGCTGGAGCTGCTGCAGACAGATGAGGACCCTTTCCTGCCATTAGCCAGGGCTGTGGCGGGACCTGCAGAGTGGTGATGAGAGCATGGGCTTCTGAGTCAGCCAGACCTGGGTTCGAGTTCTGGCTCTGCTGTTTATAATCTGTGTGTCTTTGGGCAAATTACTTAATCTCTCTGAGCCTCAGTTTCCTCGTCTGTGAAATGGGGATATAAGAAGCACCAGCCGGGGTTGGAGGTGCATGATGGAAGGCCTGTGTGTTCCATAACATCTGGAACAGTAAATGCTCAAAAAATGGTAGCCATGAGTTAGATTGTTGTTCTTAGCAGCTGTTTCAGCACCCCAGAAAAGAGCCTCTGAGGGCCAATACAGGCTTCCAGTTTTTCCCTCGCAGGAATCGTTTGTTTCTTTAACATGTTATACCCTCCAGGGTGACACTTACATGAGGAGTTTGAGGCGTTTCCTGACTTTGAGCCTTTCAATTGCTATCCCCAGTGCCTAGAAAGCTTTCCTTCCAGCCTAATGCGTGCTGACTCCTCATTCGGGTCTCAGCATAAATGTCACCTCCCCATAGAGCCTTGTCCTAAGCGTCCCTCTCAGTTTGCCCTCCTCTTCCCCTGCCCATTTATCCTGTGTCTTATCATCCTGATTGTTTCGTTCATAGCCCTTAAAGGAATCTGAAGCCCTTGTAATTGGCAGCCCGGCTTGCTTACTGCTATATCTTCATTGCCCAGCTTGGGGCCTGGCATGGATGAGACGTTCAGTTGAAGGAAAGACTGAGGCTCAGAGAGGGAGGGAAGGATTTTGCCTGACCTTCCAACTCAAACCCAGGCCTCCTGAGCCTCTGCCCAGAGCTCTATCCCTCAATCTGGGGGCTATGACAGGGTGGGACACGCTGAGGAGGGAGGGGATAGAGCCTGAGGCCGGGCCCAGGCCAAAGCAGCCTCCCAGAGTCACGTGTCTTGTCTCTGTCGATCCACTGCTTAGGTATATAGAGCGCCTTTTGGTAACTTCACCAAGAAGCTGACCGCTTGTATGTCTACAGTAGGGCTGCTCCAGGCGGCGAGCCCCTCCCGCAAATGGATGGTGACGACCTTGGCCTGCGATACCAAGCGGGGCTGGAAGTTTGACTTCAACTTCTACGTGGCCGCCAAGGAGCAGCAGCACACCCGGTAACAGAGCCTTGCAGATAAGCCCGTTTGCAACAGCACGGCTGCCCTTCCCTCCCTCTCTCCCCCGCTCCCTTGAGGCCAGCAGGCACCTTTAAGAAACCCGTGTCCACTTCCACACTTCTGTTCAGATATTTCTCTGCCCAGGACAGGGGAGTGGGGAACATTGGCAAAGATGCTGGTCCATGATCTGCCACTCTCTCTGGGTGACAGTGGCCACCTCACTGTCCCTCAGCATGCCAAGCAGTTCGGATAGCAGAGCCTCTGCATTTGCTGTTCCCTCTGCCTGGAATGCCCCTTCCCAGCTCCTCGTGTGGTTGACTTCTCACGATTCGGGTCTCTGCCCAGCCGCCTCCTCCTGGGAAAGGCTTTGCCTGACAGAGCTCCCGCCCCCATTTAAAATACCCGCTCCAGGTCTCTTCCTGCGTCACCTCATTGCTCTCTTTCTGGCCCCGTCCACACCTGGAATCGTACTGACCTACTGGCTCATTACCTGTCTTCCCTCAGGAACACGGACACATCCCGCAGTGAGCACTGTGACTATTATTCCACACTGTGTCCCAAGCACCTGGCACAGTGTCTGACACATAGTGGGTGCTCTGTAAACACTTGCTGAATGAATGAATGAGTGCACTCTGCCCTTCCTCTCCAAGGCTCTTGTCCACTCTCAATGTATATAATTAATTCAGAAAATATTTAATGTCCCTCCCCTCAGACTGTAAGGTGACAAGAGACATGGTTGTGTTTACCTACCCTATGGTGTGCTCAGGCCCTGCCTAGTGCCTGGCATGATGTAAGGGCTCCAAAAAAATACTGTACTCTGTGCCTCAGGGGCTCTCTGGGCCAGCCGGGGCCGTCTCTTCCCGTTTTGTCCCCTGATACTGGCCAGGGCCCTCCATTCACTCATCCGCCGAGGCCATGGTAGCCGAGGATCTTCTCTCTCTTCTGTTCATTCATTTCGCAAACATTGAGCACCGACTGTGTGCCAGCATGGTGCCAGTGCTGGGCATACAGTGGTAAACAAGACAGATGTGCTGCTGCCCTTGGGGCGACTAGCAGGAGACAGCAGCTAACAAGCGAAGCACAGCGTCATTACAAATTTCGATACAAGCTCTGACAGAAAGAGCCAGGCTGCCATGGTCTACGGAACAGCAGTGGGGGCCCCACACTGGAGACACATGGAGCTATGGTCTCTGACGCGGCCTGCCTTCAGGACATCTAGCACCCACATGAGGCTGACCTCCGCTTGGGGCAGAGGGGTGTGGCATGGAGACAGGGGGATGACCAAGATGGGCTCACTTAGCCCTTTTAGCCTGGCCTACCTTGGCTCAAGGTTGCGGGGGTCCCTCTGCTTTCCCCAAACTGAGCCCAGGGCTGGGCTCGCTCTGCACATACACAGCAGTGACTGGGGTCCGGTTTCCTGGATGATCTTAGAACACTCTAGAAGGAGCCTTGAGCTCTATTAGTGGTGAGCAAGCTGAACGTAGCAGCCTTTCTTCAAACAGACACTCGAGTCTCTACAACTGTTCAGGTTGAGGTGGGGCTGGGAGGGTGGGTGGTGGGGAGTGGATAGCAGCGAGATGCTTCTGAAACAGGATCCCCCAAGGCTGGCCTTGGGGCCCCTCCGTGAATTCTTTCACCCCCTGGAGGGCAGTTTGGAAACTGCTGGTCTCCTCCAACCCTCATGCCACAGGTGGGGAGACAGACGCATTTAGGGGAGGGGCCTTGAGCAGGCCCTTTCCGTGGCCCTGGACTAAAATGAGCCTCCAAACCCCAGCCCCCAACCAGAGACCAAACCCCTGTGCTGGTGGAGTCCCGATCTGTCCCCTGAATATGGCCACACTTGCCTCACCCCCCAGGATCCCCCTGGCCTTCCTGGCCTCAGTCCCGGCCTTCCTTGCCTCCGCAGGAAACTGTACTTTGCACAGTCCCACAAGCCACCCTTCCACGGGCGCGTGTGCGTGGCACCTCCTGGCTGCCTGCTCAGCTCCAGCCCCGACGGGCCAACCAAAGGCTTCTTCTTCGTGCCCAACGAGAAAGGTACGTGCGGGGAGGTTGTGGCGGGGCCTGGGGGGCCCACCCCCGGTACAACTGTGACTCCCCCTGCAGGGCCCAGGGCCCGCCTCTCGGCCACCTTTGGCTTCAACCCCTGCGTGAACACAGGCTGCGGGAAGCCGGCGGTGCGGCCGCTGGTGGACACGGGGGCCATGGTCTTCGTGGTCTTCGGCATTGTCGGCATCAACCGCACGCGGCAGGTGGACAACCATGTCATTGGAGACCCGGTACGTGGGCCCACTTTGAGCAGAGCCAAAGGGCCGACTAAGCACGCTTGCAAACAACTACCAGCCCGGGGGCCACCTTCCCAGGCCCCCACATGCTTTCACCAGGCCTGACAGGACCCCCACAGGCCCCTGGGTATCATTTCTCTTGAGGGTTGAACAGGGTTGAGCTTTTAGAATCACCCGTAAATCTGAGTACATCTGGGGGCCTGAGCTGCCTACCCCTCACCACTGGGGGCTGGAATGGAAGTGAACACACGGGTGTGTAAAACCACCTGCCCTTCCTGCTGCAGGGGGCCCTCGCAGTGTGCCTCAGCTGTGGTACCCCCTCCCTGCGTGGTCTCCTCGCTGTACGTGTTTGTATCCTACGCTGGGCTCAAGTGTTTGAAGGGAGAGGATCTGATGGAGCCATGACCGGGTGTGTGATGGGTGCCTGGCACGTAGTGGGTGCTGAGCGTGTGGTAGGAAGGACTGGACGTGGGCACCGAACTCCAGCCTGGAGAAGTCGGTCCGGCTGGGAGTCCAGGATCAGATGCGAAGCAGTTGGGAGCCAGGTGGAGTGGGAGATTTTTCAAGACCAGACCGGTAGCCCAAAGGTGTTGAGGGGAGGGATGGGAGGCCAGGAAGTGACTAGGCGGACACTGGAGAACAGGTAGGACTTGGCTGCGCAGAGGGAGAGGAGAAGGCAGGAAGCTCAGGTGAGAATGTTGTGAGTTAATCCAAGGAGGCGAGATTAAGGGGGCCTGGGCGGGGTGGGCAGTGAGGGAGCAGAAGGTACGACTGGGGCAGGCAGGGCAGGCTTAGGTGGGGACCAAGGGTGACATGCAGGGTTCCAGCGTGATGGCAGCAATGGCAGCAGGGAGCTGCCGGAGGTTCCACCTCGGGCAGGACCCAGGACTGAGTTCCCGACTCACTGAATGGTCTACGCCGGCTTGTGTCTCCTTGGGAAAGGGCAGCGTCGTCTATGACAGCAGCTTTGACCTCTTCAAAGAAATTGGGCACCTGTGTCGCCTCTGCAAGGCCATCGCCAGGAACTCGGAGCTGGTGAAGCCAGGCGGGGCCCAGTGCCTGCCCTCAGGTGTGTGTGGGGTCTAGTTCCTCAGAGGGAGGAGGGACCGGGGGCATTGGGGTCCAAGGGTGGACAGCCCCAAGGACACTCATGCCTGGCATATGGGTATCTACAGACACATGTCTGCTTGAATGTCCACACCAGGGCAGGGAGTACGTGAACGTTCGCATGTCTTCAAGAGAGTGGGCTCGTGCGTGAATGTGCATTGGCCCAGAGGTACCCGTGTGTAAGGACGCGTGCAGTGTGTATAAGCACACCTGCAGGAGTAGCTTTTCCAAAGTTGGGAGCAGGTGCTGGCCCGCAGGTGACCGGGGTGATGTCATACCAAGGCTCTCCCTGAGGGCACAAGACATCATTCTACACCCTGATGGCAGATAGATGTTGTCGGTTCCCAATGACATTGCCGATGGTTACACATACTTTTTGTTAATTTTATTAAATGTGTTGGGGTGACATTGGTTTACACCTGGCAGGTTGTGGGGAGGGCATGTGCCTCCCACACTCAGACGGGTGAGTACATGTGCACGGTGGGGTGGGGCGGGGAAGGCCCAGGCCCCACTCCGACCCACCTCTCTCCTCCTCCCTGCAGGCTACAGCATCTCCTCCTTCCTGCAGATGTTACACCCTGAGTGCAAGGAGCTGCCTGAGCCCAACCTGCTCCCAGGGCAGCTGTCACATGGGGCTGTGGGTGTCAAGGAGGGCCGAGTGCAGTGGATCTCCATGGCCTTCGAGTCGGTGAGCCCCTGGTGGTCTTGACAGGCACAGTGCAGAGTGCCTCATGCGTGTCACCTCTGATCCCTAGTCCTCGTCCCAGATTGGTGGGGTTGCTCTTCAGAGGTGGATACAAAGCCCAGAAAGGTGAAACTGGTTGTCTAAGGTCACATGGTTAGTGAGTATCAGCATCAAGAGTTAAGCCAGCCATCTGATGCAGAGCTCTGCCTTTGTCCCATGCGGGCTGCCAGCCAGCTCCCACCACTTTCCGTCCCCACCAGCCCCGGGTCCGTGTCGTTTTGCAGCCTCTGGGCTGCAGGGTCAGGCTGTGGTGTTGCTTGTGAAAGTACAGGATGCTCCTCTTTGCCACTGGGGGGCCAGGAAGTAGACCATAGACCCCGATGCTGAGCCCCCCACCAGCTGGGTTTTAAAGCCAGGGGACCGGCCATCCCACACCTGGTGTCTTCCTCTCTCACCTTGACACTACCAGGGCCCCACCTTGGCACACATACGCACACGCCTGACCTGGGCATCTGCAGGCCTCACGGCCCTGGCACTTCGCTCTGTGAGGTTGGCCACGTCTGCCCCTGCTGCCTCCGTGCTGAGACCCAGGGTCCAGTCCTGCTCTGACCTGGTGTGCTGTGTCCTTGAGCAAATCAGTTGTCCCATCTGGCCTCAAGTTCCGCCTCTGAGGAACAGGGTCGCAGATCCCCGCCTTCCCTCTGACAGCCATTGAGAAGCAGCAACGAGGTCACGTGAGGGCGTCGGAGAATGAGAGAAACGAGGACCAGGGTATAAGCGGGAGCTGATTCTGTTTGCCGGCCCCCAGCCCTGCTTTCCTTCCCGCCATGTGTGCCACACGCTGCACAGGCAACCAGACCTCCAGCCACCAACAAAAAAGGGTACAGAGACCCTCCCAGCCCGAAGGAGCCCCAGGCTAATGCAGACACCAGTTCCAAGCCCAGAATGTTTTTTTTTTTAATTGAGGTAAAATATACATGATAAATTGACTATCTTAACCATTTTTGAAGTATATAGATCAGTAATAAGTACATTCACATCGTTGTGTAGCCGTCACCACCATCCATCTCTTAACTTTTCATCTTCCCAAACCGAAACTGTGCGCACTGAACACTAAGTCCCCATTGCCCTCCCCCAGCCCCGGTAGCCACCATTCTCCTTTCTGTCTCGGAATTCGACAACTCTAGGTGCCTCATATAAGGGGAATCATACAGTGTTTGTCTCTTTGCGTCTGGCTCATTTCACTGAGCATAATGTCCTCCAGGTCCATCCATGTTGTAGCATGTGACGGGATTTCCTTCTCTTTTAAAGCTGAAGCCACAGACAGTTGCAGAGAGGAGGGAGCCCCTGCTCAGACTCCTCCGCAGGATGTCACCTCCAAGCCGGCCCCCACCAACACGCAGACCCACACGTACACGCAGATGCATTGTGACCGGTTTGTGCTCAGGGAGAGCAGGATTGGGCCACATACACGGAAATTCCAGGACACAATGAGTGCCTGTCTCGTCACCATTCCCTGAAGAGCTCTTCTAGCTGGCCACCGTGACCCAGACATGCCATTCCTTCCTGGACCCACAGTCCAGCCAGGAGATGGGCGGGTTGTTGGGCAGACACAAGAAACTGATTCACAGGCCAGAGTTTGGATCCCCTCCTGCTCAGGGGCATCTGGCCACATTGTCTGATCCTGCATTTGGCCACCCGAAAAGTTAATAGGTTTCTCTCAGTACGCTTCTTGCAGAGCCCAGAGGATACCCATCTTGGGCTATCAAGGAAGGCTTCCTGGAAGAGGCAGAACCTTAGCAAGCCTTGAAGGATGAGTGGGAGCTGGCTTGCAGGCAGAGGGAACAGCACGTGCAGAGAGGGTGGGACATGAGAGTGTGGGGGTCTCTGGGAGTTGAAGATGGTTCTGTTAGGAAGGGACAGGGACTTTGGAACTTGCTACCTCTATAAGAATCACATGTGCTTACCCCAGAGGCTGTTGGGAGGTCGTCTTAGCCTGGCTCACCCTTCACCTCCCCCACACATACCACACTCCGTTTGCAGGTGGCCAAGGATGGCTGCATCTGTCCCGGAAGAAACCAGCCACAGCCTGGGAAGGGCGAGTAGGCCACAGCCACCTGCCCGCCTCACTGGCTCATGTCCCCCACAGACCACGTACAAGGGCAAGTCCTCCTTCCAGACCTACTCGGACTATCTGCGCTGGGAGAGCTTCCTGCAGCAGCAGCTACACACGTTCCCAGAGGGCTCGGCCCTGCGCCGAGGCTTCCAGACCTGCGAGCACTGGAAGCAGATCTTCATGGAGATCATAGGTGAGCAGCAGCCCGGCCCCTCACCCCGGGGGTCCCAGTGGGGCAGACAGTGGCAGCGGGGTGGCAGCGGGGGACGGGGAGGTGACCAGGGCAGGAAGGGCCTGGCGCGGCCTGTCTGAACCACATTGTCATCTTCTCAATCCTGGACAAGAGCCATGGAGAAACCGGAATGACCCAGTAGCTGGGAACATCAAGCAGTGCTGGCATTTGGGTCCCCTTCTGCTCGGGGGCATCTGGCCACATTCTCTGATCCTGAATTTGGCCACCTGAAAAGAAACAGTAATGACCATTATGGCAGCTCAAAGTCACTAGGAGCCCTTCTCGGTGCCAGGCCCTGTGCTGAGGACCTGACCTGTGTTATCTTTTTAAACTCCAAATAGGACTTTTGGGGTAGGTCCTGTTATCGCCTCATTTTACAGGTGAAGAAACGGAGGCTCAGAGAAGTCAAGTGGCTTTCTCAGAGTGGTACAGCTAGCTGTGACTGTGCCCATCTTTGTGACCTCAGAGATCTCTGAACCGTGGGGGTGAGGGGAGGTAGTGGGCACCCCTCCCACACAGCCCAGCTGAGGACCCAGTGGTACAGCTAGCTGTGACTGTGCCCATCTTTGCGACCTCAGTGATCTCTGAACCGTGGGGGTGAGGGGAGGTAGTGGCACCCCTCCCACACAGCCCAGCTGAGGACTCTCTCCCCTCATCTTGCAGGGGTGCAGAGCGCCCTGTACGGCCTGGCCCTCTCCTTGCTCATCTGCGTGGCTGCAGTGGCCGTGTTCACCACCCACGTGCTGCTCCTGCTGCGAGTATCTTGGGTATGTGGTCGAGGGCCGGAGTCCTGCAACGGGCAGGGGTCCTGCTGGCGGCCTCCCGTCAGCAGGTGTCTCTCAAACCTTAACTGACCCATCTCCTCGGTGAAGGCTTCCTGACCACCCCACCCCACCCCACCCCCAGCAAAATGCCCCTTTGCTCAGTGCTGTCTGGATGGCAGTCATTCATGCCCCACAAGTCTTTGCTCCCTGAGGTGAGCCAGATATTGCTGAGTATAGCTTGCTGTCCAGTGACGTGTTGCTGTACCTGCCCCTATCCCCCAGTTCTCTCTGGCCCTGTCCTTCCTGCCACCAGAGGTGGGGGCTCTACTCCAAACTTTACCCCATTCCCCAGGGGCCCTCTGATTTGCCCAGCATCCCTCCAAGACTGTGTGGGTGGGGCCAGGTCTGAGCTGCCTCCCTGCCCTCCCCTGCCCCCTGCAGGCATCGTCTGCCTCGTGGTGACCATCATGTACTGGAGTGGCTGGGAGATGGGCGCCGTGGAAGCCATCTCCCTGTCCATCCTCGTTGGCTCCTCCGTGGATTACTGCGTCCATCTGGTCGAGGGCTACCTGCTGGCTGGAGAGAACCTGCCCCCTCACCAAGCTGAGGTGAGTGCCTTGCCTGCTCTGCCCATCCCAGTGAATTTCCTTCCACCGCAGTGCAGCTGAGGGACCCCCAAGGACAGTTGGACACCCCCAATGCCCAAACCCCAACCACGATGTGTTCTAGGAGCTGCGGTTTTCGGGGCTGATCTCCTGGGCGGCCTCAGGTCCCGAGGCAGCTCCACCAAAGCAGTGCCATGGGCCCTGGGAGGGTCCACTCCCCCAGCTTCCGTCTCCCTAAGTGAGCATGAGGGGTTGGGCCAGGCGATGTCCAAGGGCCCTTCTTGGCTCTCTGAGTCTGGATCTCATTCTCCAGCCTGGGAAACAGGGCTGGGCCCTTCATTCGTGGCCCCGACGCCGCCAACTGGCCCACTGGCCCTCTGTGGCTTAGTGAGGACGTGCCCATGACTCAAGGCCAAAACCAGCTCTGGGTCTTATAAAATTTGGGGGTTTTTTAAATTTGGAATTATATTGGTGTGAAAACATTCATAAATATGTAAATTAAATTATTTATACATTTAGCTGTTTTTGGTCAAAAGAAGGAAATCAGTTCCAATCAGGGCTCCCATTTACAAGAGCCTACCAGGAAGATCAAAAGCATCCTGGTCGTCATAGCAACATTTAACACACCCCCACTGTGTGCTGTCTGCTACTGCAGGGGAACCATTTAATCTTCACACCAACCCTGTGAAGTAGGTGCTATAATTATCCCATTGATGGAGGCAGAATTGGGGGCCTCCCGGGGCAGGGCTAGCCTTGGGCAGAGGTTCCATGTTTAGCCAGGGTCCGAGCCCCCATCCCGAGGCCTGGGCAGGGTGGGATCCCGCTGTTCTGTCAGGTCCCCTGGCCTCAGTTTCCACTCCCCCCCACCCCCAGGACGCCCACTCGCAGCGCCAGTGGCGGACGCTGGAGGCCGTGCGGCACGTGGGAGTGGCCATCGTCTCCAGCGCTCTCACCACGGTCATCGCCACGGTGCCCCTCTTCTTCTGCATCATCGCCCCATTTGCCAAGTTCGGCAAAATCGTCGCACTCAACACGGGCGTCTCCATCCTGTACACGCTCACGGTCAGCACGGCCCTGCTCGGCATCATGGCGCCCAGCTCCTTCACCCGGACTAGGACTTCCTTCCTCAAGGCCCTGGGCGCGGTGCTCCTGGCGGGGGCCCTGGGGCTGGGGGCCTGCCTGGTGCTCCTCAGGAGTGGCTATAAGATCCCCCTGCCCAATGGGACCTCCCTATAGCCTTGGCACCGGGTCCTGACTTGCTCGCTCTGGTCCAGCGGGTAGGGACGAGACGCTTGTTCTCTGACCTCAGAGCCACTTGGTTTCCCTGCTCAGCTCCAACTAGTTTTGTTCCCAGGACCAGGCCGGAAGGTGCCCGGCGGCCTAGTGTCAGAGCTGACGCCCAACTGTGTGGCCCACACTGTGTGGCCCACACAATGGGTGGTGAAGCCGGCTGCCACCCCACCCCACCGGGCTGCTGGCAGCCACACCGGGCTGCCCCCGACAGCATAAGAGGACAGCCCTCCTCCCACGCCCAGTGACCACGAGGTCAGGTTATTTGCTAGAGGGTCTCTCACTGCCTCCGTGCTCACAGCATCTTTCCAATGTGGGTGTTGCACGGCCCCCATTCAACAGGTGTGAAGACCGAGGCACAGGAGGCAAAGTGACTGACCTGTTGCTGGGTCAGTGGCAGAGCCAGAGCTACTTCCCGAGCCCCATGCTTCCCTTGGGGACTTTGCAGGAAGAGCAAGCACACTGAGTTCAAGGGCAGGGGTCTCACACCCCTGCTCCTCCTCCCTTCCCCTTCAGCTTTACCACAGCCAGTACCGGGTGGCCCCATAGTCCTCCTCAGGCCTTTTGATCCTGACCTGGAAGGACAAAGGGACCACCTGGGGTTCTGCATGTCCTACCCTCAGCCCCAGCTTCAAGGGGCCCTTCTAAGACCCTCTCCGGGGGCTGCGGGGCCCCAGCACAGCCGTCCTCACAGAGCCCTCATCACCCCCACCTGATCCTGGGGGAGGAACTTGGGGGACAGGGCCAGCCCCTGGGAGGAGAGCTGGCCACGCCTGCTGCCTGCTCACAGCAGATGGTCCCTATTAAAGTAAAATGAAACTGCAGACCGTCGCCATTGACGCGCATTTTAAGCACCGCTGGCTTGATTATATTCTTAAAATTGAATAAGTAAGTGTTCGCATGCTGCCCAACCAGATCCTGGCCCAAAGAGAGGGGCTGGCCTGGAAGGAGACGGAGGTGGGGAGGAGGGCGCCCGACCCGCTGGGGCCCAGGGCCGCAGAGTGCTCTGCCAGCCCAGAGCAAGGTTGGCGGCCTCGGGTAGCACTGTGCATTAATGCAGGAGTGGGGCTCACTAGATGCTCCTTTCTCTAAGAGGCTCATCTGGCTCCTCGGTTGGGACATTTTTGCATGCTGTTGGTGGGCCTGCCGTTGTGCCGGGCACTGACCTTTATCCGTGGAGCAGACATCGCCCCCCTGGGCTTTAGGAAGCTGGACACAGACTAAGCTGGGACTGAGCCCTGAGGGTGGGGAAAGATGCCATCGAGGGCGGTCTCCGGGTCAGCTCACCTGGCCATCTGTAAATATTAACTGGGGGCTGGGGATGCAAGACGGACGTGCAACACCATGCCCCCTGCCTAGTGCATGCCTGGCACCAAGGATGTGCTCAGTATTTCTTGAGGTAATGTCAGACTTTTAGACCCACCATCTGTGATGGAAACAGACACCAAACAAGCAGCTAGTGGTCCTAGTCGACACATAGAGCTGACTGTGCCAGATTCTTCTCAGGGATTGCATTAGTCCGCTAGGGCAGCTATAATGGAGTGCCACAAACTGGGTGGCTTATAACAACAGAAATTCGTGCCCTCACAGTTCTGGAGGCTGGAAGTCCAAAATCAAGGTGTTAGCAGGGTTGGTTCCTTCTGGAGGTTCTGAGGGAGAATATTCCACACTTCTCTCCTGATTCCCGGTGACAGCTGGCATCCTTGGTCTGCCTTGGCTTGTAGACCCATCGCTCCAATCTCTGCCTCCACCTTCACGCACCCGTCTTTTCTCTGTGCGGTTCACGTCGCCTTCCCTCTCGTAAGGACACCAGTCACATTGGTTTAGCGCCCACCCTACTGACCTCGTCTTAACTAGATCATCTGTAAAGACCCTATTTTCAAATAAGCTCACATTCACAGGTACCAGGGTTCAACATATCTTTTGAGGGGACACAATTCAACCCAAAACGGTGTTCAATGTGGGTCAGCTCATTCGTTAACTTCAAGGAGTGGGTGCCATCATACCTATTTTACACACGGGGGAACCAAGGCTCCAAGAAATTGACTCACTTGAGTCACTCGTGAAGGTGGAGCCCGACTGCCCCCCCACCATCCGCCTGCCCCAGGGTATGCAGTCACCGGTAAGGTGTACAGCCTCTCTCAGAGAATTGTAACTAAGGCTGATGACAGTTACAGGGATGTTCAAGGTCGATGAACAAGTCAGGAAGTCTCTTCTTAGAAAATTTGGAGGGGAGGCCCTCCAATTTGTACATTGCTTCGCACTTAAGCATTTCTCCATCAGCCTTGTATGAAACCTGAGCCCTTTGAGGCCCCACAAAGAGGGCTGTAGCTGAGGGGTAGGGGCTGCTCAGGACCACACAGTTCTGAAGGGGCCGAGCAGGGGATCCAGGTGGCCCCACCCAGGGCTCTAGCAGCCCTTGGTGGGTGGGGGGCATGACTGTGGGAAGAGGCCAGGTAGGAGGGGCGGGAGAGGGAGGGGCTGGCAAATGAACAAGACACTCCAGAACACGCTCAGAAAAAGGACTGCCATCTCCAAGTCTTTGTCCTGAGACCTTCCCAATAACCTGATTTTAATGTGGAGGGGGTCATTTGCATATCATTTGCATGCAGGCCAGATAATGCCCATTTCCTTGCTTTGAAGAAACAGCTCCTCTTCCTTCCCCTTGGCCTCTATCTTTTCAGTGTTGTGGGGGTGTTGGACAGGCATGTCAAGGGTGGAGGAGGCCGGGCCCTGGTGTCACTGTCACCTCCTACCCACCCCCAGGTGACTAGGGCTCCCCCGAATCAGTACAACCGTCGTGACCCTCATAACTCTTCTGTTAGCTGGATTCTCATCTTACAGATGAGCACCCTGGGGCCCCCAGCATGCCTCCAGGCAGCTTTTCCTGGCCCAGGGCCCCTATGCCACTCCATCTCCCCGCCATGCCAGGCTCACCCTCTGCAGATGGCATTCTCAGCTTCAGACCTTTCCTCATTAAAACTGGCCTGTCCTGGTCCCTCGGGCCCTGGGTAGTGACTGCTTTGTCCAGCTCCCAGCCTGTGATGCTTTTCCTCCCAGGGGCCTGGGGCCGGCAAGGGTTGGGGAAGGATGTGGATGACTATTTGGGAGCTCCAGGGAACTTTGGTCACATGCCTGGCTGCCCACTTGCCTACAAATACCCCTCCCCCATCTCATTTGTGAATGTTGGCGCCACCGGGTCCCAGAGGTGCTAACTCCCATGAAGAGAGCGTTGACCTTCCTTTACGACTGATGCATAGCTCACGGTCTTAGTGAGTTTCGCTGAGCATTAATGAGGTGTACTTCATTACCGGCACAGCAGGTAGCCTGGGGTCTGTGAAGATATATAGGGAGTTCAGTGGGGCCAAAGAGAGTCAGAGGGACCCCTGTCACCTGCATAGGTTCCCGAGTCCCTGCTTCTCACTCTCCTTCCCTTGGAAGCCAGGAGCTACCAATGACAGCCAGCTTTTTTGAAGGGCCTACCATGTCCCAGGCCTTAGCCATGCATTCTCAGAATCCTTGTACCATTCCTGAGAAGGGAGGGTTTTTGTCCTATGTCGCTGTTATGGAAATTGAAGCCCAGAGACATGAAATAACTGGCCTGAGGTCACACAGCCTGTGAGTGACAGAGCTGAGATCCCCACTCAGGGCTGATGACTCCTGAGTGTATGCACTCTCTCCCCTACGGTCTCTCAGCGTGCATCCAGATTTGACTGGCAGAAGCAGCCAGCCCCAGGCCAGCTGGGCAGCCAGGGTTCTCCCCTCAGTGGCAGTAACCCACCCTCCCGCTACTCTGAGAGGGAGGAGCACCAGACCTAGAGTCGGGAGTCCAGGATCCGAGTCTTAGCTCGAGCCCTGCCCGAGTGACCTTGAGCAAGCCTCCAAACATTGATTTAATCCCTGGAAAATAGAGCAGGGGACAAAAAGGTGCCCAGAGCCCTGGTTCTTTCCACTGCTGTGCTGCCAGCATTTGAGTCTCCTAAAATCAAGCTATCCCCAATGCCCACCACCAGTGGCCATTCTTCTCCTGTGGGTCTCTCTTGCTCTTGTCATTGCTCATATCCAAGAAGCAGGAGAGTGCCCATTGGAGATGTTGTCCATTCATTGTTCGACGACTACTTATTGAGCACCTACTATGTGCCAGGCACTGTTCCAGGCCTCGGTGACACAAGAGGACACACAAAAGTCCCCAGACTCTGACCTCAGGGACTTCATAGTCAAGATGGGGAAAATTAATTTTAAAAATCCCTCAAATATATAAGCACAAACTAGAGGGCTGCAAGGGAGCAGAGCGAGGGTGAAAGCACAAAGCCACGTGGCCTGGCTGAGATTTAAAGAATGAGGAACAGTTTTCTTGCATCTAGAAAGTTGATCCCATCAGACACAGGCCTTCTTGAGCCAAAATACTACCTTCTGCAGGCTGATGTTAAGGCATAAAAGAAGGGATTTATTGTATCTTAGGGGGGACAAGGCTGGAGCCTTCTCGGGGCAGTGGACAAGGAAGCGGGCAACACGCTGGGCCAGGAGAGAACATCTAGCCATCTCAGAAGCTTGGCACTCCTACCTCTAAGACCCCACAAAATGACTCGAGTGACAAGCAAAGCATGTAAAGTGGTCCTATGCACGAGATTCTCAGACCAGCCTTGGTCACTGCAGAGGAAGCTGCCCAGGAAGAACTCAGTGTCTTTTTCTTCCTAGGGCCTCCAGAGGAGTTCAGAGTGGCCTTCACACCTGTTCCAACAGGCTAAATACTGTTGCCTTTGGCATTCAAGGCTCAGTGGAGTCCTGTGACATGCCAGCCAGTCCAAACGGACTTAAAATGTGAGTTCAGCAGCCGGGGTCCATGAGTCCACACACCACCATCCACACACAACCTGGGGGGTCTCGGGCTGATGAAGGGCCTAATGTCTGCCCAGCCCTGCCCTTTAAGACTGCCTGGGTTCACCTTAAAGGCTAGGTCTGCAGCAGGCAATGGGCCCAGGAAGCAGCAGCTGGTGGAGTGCACCTCCTGGCCACAAGGAGGCGCTCCAGGCCCCCATACCACACCCTCAAGGGTGGAATCAAAGGGAGCATCTTCTAGTTCCCTCATCCTCTTCCCAAACAGTCTCTCTTGGTTTCCTCCCCTTTAATCTGTTCCCAACAGAAGCCTGTTCTTCCCTCTTCTGGTCACTGCACCTTGATTTTTCTTTGAGGGCCTTACCTCACCCCAGACTTTGAGGTGCAGATGAAGCTAAGGCCACCCAGCCCACCCACCTGCCGGGTGGGTAAGCTTGTGACCCAGGCCTGACCAATCAGTGAATTCCATTTTCCTGGCCTGTAGTGATTGGTTGAAGGATGGACACCTGACCCAAATCTTCAATTAGTGTCTTCGCAGGGACTTGCTGGA
>NW_006436888.1:4879014-4889530 GCF_000325575.1 Pteropus alecto | reverse complement strand
ATGCACTGGCTTTTGACCAAAGGCTGTGAGAGGAAAGCCTGGAGCCTGCCTGGGAATGAGGCCAACACAGAGGAAACACAGCCAAGGGTGAAAGACAGATTTTGCTGATATCTCTTAAGCCTCGGGATCCAGCCATCCCTGAAGCTAATGTTCTTAAACAAACCAATCAATTTCCTTTTTCCTTAAGCCACTTTGAGTAAGATTCTCTTTCACTAATCAAGAGTTTTAACTAAACAGTTCCTCTACTCACCCACTTCACAAAGCCTCTTAAAAGGCTTCCTTGTGGTCCTATCATTTACAAGGTAAAGTCTTTCACATGACATTCAAGACCCATTGTGACCTGGCCCCAACCTCGCTCCAGGCTTATCTTCTAGGTGCTCCAGGCATCCTGAGCTTTTCGCTTTCCCCAGACATTCCTTAACTCCCTGCTGGACTATGCACACAGGTGCTCCTCTCTTTTCCCGCATTAACACCTGTCACACTCTGATCTGTCCCTCAAGGCTCAGCTCGGATGCCACATCCTCCACGAAAGCTTCCTCTTCTCTCTCACGGTTCTTGGCTGGAACACTGAGCCCCTGCTGTAACGAGTTGTGTCCACACCCACCTCCCTAGCTGACCACGAGCACTCGAGAAAGGACAGGGTTGTGCCCACCCCCCACAACTGACCAAGGAAACCGGACTCTATCTGGGCGGGAGGGGTGGTGGGGACACTACAATTAAGGGTTTTTTTTAAGCAAGATATCATTTTATGCCTATCCAATTCGTAAAAATCTAAAC
Organism: Pteropus alecto; assembly: GCF_000325575.1. Classification (NCBI taxonomy): domain Eukaryota; kingdom Metazoa; phylum Chordata; class Mammalia; order Chiroptera; family Pteropodidae; genus Pteropus; species Pteropus alecto. The sequence goes on along the minus strand of NW_006436888.1, from coordinate 4,888,753 downwards.
ATTTGATAACACAAAGCCTGGGGAAACAGGCTTTCTTATGCATCACTGATGGGAGCACAAACTGGTTCAGCTGTCGTGGAGGATAATTTGGCAGTAAGAAACAAATCGCATAGTCCTTTCGATTCAGCAATCCCACTTCCAAAAGTTTATCCTGCATATAAACTTACGCTGGCCGAGTATGGAAGTCACTCACTGAAGCTTTGCCTGGAAGCCCCGAAACGTCCATCAGCACAAATGAAATCAATCCTCTCCATTCAGACAATAGGATACTCTGCAGCTGTGAAGCAAAAAGGAAGAAGCTTCTAAGTGCCGATATGTGAAAACCACCAAGCTGTATTAAATGGGGAGAAAACGTCGAAAAGTAGTGTATAGAATATGCTGCCTTATGTGTTTAAAAATGGGTAGATGAGAAAACAGAGGCTCATTTTTGCTTGTCTATCGATGCCTACAGAAACTCAGAAGGAAACACACACACAAACGAAAGCAGTGGTTACCTGTAGAGGTGGGGGTACTAGGTGGATGACAGACAGCCACGGGAGGAAGGCTTTCGTTATAAATCTTTTCGCACTCTTGAATTTTTTGACTGCAGGAGTGTATTACCTGGGTGAATTTTCTTTTAAGCCAGGTAGATATGTGGCTTTCATTTGCTCCTCAGAAAGCTCTCTCTGGCTGTGGGAGGAGGGTGGAGGAGTGGAGGGAGGCAGGGAGAACAGCGAGGAAGGAGGGCAGGGGTGCCCCCTCCACCCAGAGACGTCATTAACAAACATCAGCTCAAGTCCTCGGAACCTGGCGCTGCTGGGAGCTGGTGGGGCCAGCAGCAGCCTCCCTGCTGCCTTCTCTGAGCAGAGACGTGAGACCGTCACCTGCTTTGTAGCCAGAGTTCTGATCGGACCCCTTGGAGTGATCAGGAGTGTGGTGTCACCTGATGCTTATTCTCTCACTTCCTTGTGGTTGAGCGGGCAGAGGGAACGCTTGGGAAGGGGGCTGCACAGGGTAATAGAAAGAGCTAGAATTGCGCTGTGTGGCTGTGCTGGTGTGGAGTCATAGAAATTGAGGTTTGTATCCTCATTTTGTTTCCATTAACTGAACTCGTGCAAGTCATTCGCTCTATCTTAACCCGTTTGCTCATCCATTTAATAGAATAATAACATTCATCATGCGTGGTTGTGTTTTAAATAAAGTAGTATATGCCATGGACTTGGCCATAGCAATACCTACTAAACCATCATCTCTACCATCACCACCGTTATAAAACAGACTTCTCCCAACTCAGGATAGCATTTATGTGCTTGTGGTTGCAAAGCCTTCCAATAAATAGGAAATACTTCCTCCTTGTCTAGTTTCTCTCCAGCTGTGGGTAGAATATGTTCTCTTGTCCTATCAATGCTGTGTCTGGCCGTGTAACTTGTATTGTCCATTGGGATGTCAGCAAGAGTGAAGCAAGCAAAGTACCTGGAGGGACCTGCCCTGAGCTTCTGCTTCTCCGTGGAAGAACATGCCCCAAGGAGCCCACTGGTTCCAGGAGATCGAGAAGCATGTGGTACAGACTTGACCCAAACTATAGCCTAGAGCCAAGCCCATCTGGTCCTGCATAGCATAGATCACCTGACTCCCAGTTGACATCAGTATAATGATTATTGTTTTAAGCCACTGAGTTTGGGAGATATTTGTTATACAGCATTATTGCAGCAATCGCTGACTGAAGCCTCCATTACTTCCAGAATAAAGTCGAAGGTCTTTCATACAGCGTACAAGGCCCGTTAGGATCTCACAATTTCCCCATTTTAATCTCATACTACTGCCTCTGCTTTGCACTTCAGGCCTCAGCCAAACCAAACTTCTTTCAGTTCCTGATATGAACAGTACTGTGTCTCACCTCCAGGCCTTCGCACAGGCTGTTCTCTCTGCCTGAAACACTCCCCTCCCTACTGCACCCTCATAGCTCCTCCTAATCCTTCAGCTGAAAGCTTCCTACAGGAAGCCTTCACTGATGCCCCGAGTCTCTGGGTTAGTTGTCCTGGGATGTGACCCCACAGCACTTGGTACTTCTTGTGCCTGTATTTTTAATGACCTCCTACTTGTCTCTCTTGCCCCGTGAAGGTGAAAACTAGGTATCCCTATTTCCTGGCATATAGTATGTTCATTGTAAATATCTATTGACTGAATGAATTTCCTACCCCTTCAAGCCTCCACCTGCCTACCTGTAAAATGAGAAGTATCTCATCGGGAGTGGGGCTGAGCGATGCCCTTGCCTTGCTTCTCTGCTGGGGGAGGACTTAGCAGATACCTTTTATACCAGCAACTCTACATGCCCTCCTTGACTTCAGCCTCCTCCTCTGCCTCTTCTCAAAGGAACTCCAGGTGTAGGAGGTGGATTATCAGCAGAAGACCAAGAAACCTTTGGCCTAGCTGATGGAGATGCTCCTTGTATTTATGTGGGGACAGAAAGGCTTCTGACCACGCTGTCCCCTGTCACTCTGCTCTGCCTACCAGAGTACCTTCAGGGCAGATCTGCTTTGCCTTGGTGAGAACGGACAGAATTCCACAGGGAAGGCCGGGGAGGGAAGGAAGCTGAGATGTCACTGAGTCCCTCCCACATGGCTTCTCTCCACTCATGAAATGACTTGGTTCCTACACTCTTCCTGGAAGGAAGGAGTATCTCCATTTCACAGAGGAGAAAAGTGACGTGCCCATTTTCACCCCATAGTGGGATTCTAACCCAGGCTGGTTGACCCCAAGGTCAGTTTCTACTGTTTCCAGAACAATACTTAGCGTGCCTCAGTGGTGTAGGTAAGTATCGAAGGAACAGAGAGCATCAACGACACTAATACGATAAAAAGAGAGACTCCCTAAAATGTGAACGGCGCTATGCAATTCTCAAGAGGCTGTCATTCAGAATCTCACGAGTTCCTCACGACTTTGCAAGCCAGGCTTATTACCACCCCATTTTACAGAGCAGAAAACTGAGTCTCGGTAAGGTGAGGTGACTTGTCCCAGAGTCTCACAGCAGATGGTGAAGCTGAGGCAAGACCCCTTCAAGCTTGTCCCCTGAATCATTGAATTCCAGAGGTCCCTCTCACGGGCTCTGGGGCCCTTGTCCCAGGGAGACTTTGACAAGTCTGATACATTGGGACACATCCTTTCCCCGTGGTGTATAACCAGACCAGCAGGCTGCCTGGGTTCCGTCTGCAGCTGTGCAACCTTGTGCAAGCTGCACAATCTCTCCAAGCCTCGGTCTACCAGTTATTTACTGCCACCTATCAACCACCTCAAAATCGAGGGGCTCAAAACAACAGCCACATATTTAGCTCATGATTCTGTGAGCTAATTAAATTTAATCAGGCTCATCTGGGTGGTTGTTCTCACCCTATAGGGCCCCCGTGTGTGTCTGTAGGTTAGCTAACCTATAGTCAGCTGTAGGTTAGCTGGGTGGTTTTGCTTTGGAGGCTCTGCTGGCTGTCAGGCTGGGGGAACAGGGGTCACAGGGCCGTGTGCCACTCAGCAGGCTTGTTCATAAGGCAGGGTCAGTGCTGCTGGAAATGAGTAGGGGTGCGCGGCCTTCCTGTTATAGGTTAAACGTGTCTCCCCAGAGTCTGTATATTGATGCTCTAACCTCGGTACCTCAGAATGTGACCTTATTGGAAATATGGACTTTAAAATGGTGATTAAGTCAAAATGAGGCTGTTAGAATGGGTCCTAATCCAATCTCGCTGGTGTCCTTATAAGAAGAGATTGTGACACAGGGAGACACCAGGGACATGTACACACAGAGGTATGGCCGCGTGAAGGGGCAGCAAGAGGGTGGCCTTCTGCAATCTAGACGAGAGACTTCAGAAGAAAGCAACCTACTGACACCTTGATCTTGGACCTGGGCCTCCAGAACTGTGAGAAAATAAATTTGTGTTGTTTTAGCCACCCAGTCTGTGGTACCTTGTTATGGCAGCCCTAGCAAGTTAGTACAACGGATGTCTTTGTAAAAGGGAAATTTGGACACAGACACACAGAGAGGGAAGATGATGCAGAGACACACACAGAGAACACTACTCGAGGACAGAGGATTACAGCAATGCGTCTTCAAGGCGAAGAATGCCAAAGATGGTCAGCAAATCACCAGAAGCTAGAAAGAGGCAAGGAAGAATCCTCCCCTGAGGGTTTCAGGAGGAGCATGGACCAGCTGGCACCTTGATCTTGGACTTCTGACCTCTAGAACCGTGAGAGGATAAATTTCTGTTCTTTAAACCCCTCCCCCCAACTGTGATGCTTCATTAGGATAGCCCTAGGAAATGATCACTACTCCTGAAGCCCAGGATAGGAACCGGCCCACTCACTTCTACTGCATTCTCCTGTCATTCACAAGTCAGCCCAGAACCAAATGGTGGGATATAGGTCATGCTTCTGGACGGGAGGGGCTGCAAAGTCATGCTGCAAAACAGCGGGGATACAGGAGGAATAATTATGGCCATTTTTGCAAACAATCAATCACACTTAATTACTCCATCTGTTTGAATGGGGCCAGAGATAGTGCCCAACTCAGTGTTCTGGTGAGGGGTCACCGAGGCAATGTTTATAAAGCACTTAGCACTGAGCAGGACACAAAGTAAGGCCTTCATAAATGCGACTGATGGTCTCTCAAATAGGTGTTTTTGAGGGCAGCGTCCTTATTCACTGAGCCCCAGTGTCTAGCACAGCACCTGGCATGGAGTAGAAGTTCAGGAAGAGTCTAATGATTTCCAATTGGTTTGGTATAGAGAGTCTCTGCCGGCAAAGACTCACCCAGCGCCACTTCATGAAGATGCTCAGTCCACAGCGAAAAAGCTGCCACTTAAGCCAACAGCCTCATCCCTATGGCAGTTGCTGTGGAGAACACAAAGGCCACTCAAAGGCCAAGCTCACTCTTCCTGGCAAGCTGCTTCTCAGGCACCTGCTCCTGTCTCCTGGTCCAGACAGAGGCAGCGACCCACAAAGAAGAGGGCATGGCCACCTCCCACTCTGAGCGAGTCAGAGCTCACTCTTCCAAGCTCACTACTCTGCCCCATTCCAGACAGAGGCAGCGACCCACAAAGAAGAGGGCGTGGCCACCTCCCACTCTGAGCCAGTCAGAGCTCGCTCAGAGGCAGGTCAGCTCTTCCAAGCTCACTACTCTGCCCCGTCCTCCTCCCCAGATTGTCACTGATGCACAGATGGGTCATAGACGCACAAGCTCTTTGCAGCATCCCTAATTGTTCCTAACACCGAAGACATCTGAGTAACTGAGGATTTCAAGCTGTCAAGCTGAGGGGAGCAAGGGTCACAAGGCCATGTGTCACTCACCAGGCTTGTTCACAAAGCAGTGTCAGGGATCCTGGAGAATGAGTGGGAGTGCACGAGACCTCCTGTTAGGGGTCAAATTATGTTCAAGCCTCCTGTCATGGGTGGAATCCCAGAAGACGGGATTATCAAGCTTTGTTTTAGAAAAAGAGAGAAAGCAAGGGCGGAGGGAGAGGAAGGACACACACACTTGCCAACACAAAAATGCAATTTGTAAAACGAAAATCTGGTGTGACATTCAACTAAATTAACAATTTATAGATAATTCGCAATGCTCATATCATTAAGCAAATGCACTTTAAATTGATTTCAAATTAGTGGGCTAATGATTTCCCCCAGGTCCAGTGTCTGCCAGCCCCCAGCACAGCGTTTTTAATAAGAGATAGGTGTGCAATAACGGCCTCTTTATTCCATAATTGAAGCCATAATTGAACTTGAGGTCATATCCAAGGGCCCTATTGATCTACATAGAGAGGGAAAGTGCTGACAGCGACCATCTTTAGGCTGTAGGAGAGGGGTGGGCCAGGGGAGAATCCTGCAGCTGTGGCAGATTTGGAGACCACTTCCTATACGACCTGCAGGTAGTCTTGATGGCTGATGGGGAAATTAAATAACCTTGGGACAAGCAGAGCTCTCAATCCCAGTCCTGCAGGGACTCCCTAAAGACATGCGAAGGATCTATGTGCCCATCCAAGATTTCTAAGGCCCTAGAGCGAACACTGTACCCTCTCTTGTCTCACCTCGCCTACCAAACCCCTCACACTCCAGGCCCAGGGAATCCAAGCCAAGGTACACCACAAATGTGTTCTACTCTTTCTCCCTTCTCACCCTAAGTTTTCGGTCTTCTATTTTATTTTATTATAGTCTCAAATACACAGTGCATTGGTTAGACATTTGTATAGTTTATAAAATGATCCCCCTAATTGCTCTTTCTCTCCTCTGGCTCTTCACCCTGCCATTGCATTCATGCTGACTGCAATCCTTATGCTGTGCTCCCCGTCCCCATGACCATCTATCAACTACTAATTTGTACGTCTTTAACCCTTTGCCCCTTTAAATTTTCAGTCTTTTAACCCTCAACCTAGCCCAGAGCTCCCCAACCCCAACTCAGAAAGGTAAGGTGGAAGGTCTTTGGTTCTTTGTGGAAGGTCTTTCTTTGGTTCTTGCTGGCATAGCCGTGACTGCTTTCATTTCGTGAATCAAAAACCATTACCTTCTCTATTTGCTGTCTCTAAAGAGACCGTAAGAACCTTTAGCTTCATCTCAAGAGAACATTGGAGCCTCATTTTATTCTATGCCAGTCATTTTGGCTGTTCTGAATCCAGAGACCTTTTCTCCGAGGAGCATGCCAGACAGGTAATAGGAGGAGGAGAAGCAGAGAGGGAGAGAGGTCCAGAGAAAGGAGTGAGGAGAATGATAGAGACCTAGTGTTAAAAAATTAAAAAATTAAAAATAAAATGAGAGGGGATGAGATGGGGAGGGGGAGAGAGAGAGGTTGAATGATTGATTGATTTCACAGAGGAGTAAACGTATAATGGGAAGTTTCATGGCCCCAAGGTCAGAGAGAACAGCCAGGGAGGTGAGGCAGACTGAGGGCAATGGGGCTCTTAATAAATGTATCTGTGTTTAGGACAATCTGTAAAATATCCCATGCGTGTCCTCGAGATTGTTGAGCTGGCTGTAATACAGTCAAATTTGAACCCTAAAATTATCTCAAGACTGTATATTAGCAGTATCATCTCATTCAGATTTCATTACAGGAGTCAGTCATGATGACAACCAAAGGGAAGAAAGGTCTGAGGGAAGAATGTTTCTGGTTTCCAGGAAGAGATTAGTAGGGAATAGTCATCTAATCAATATCGATCAATAAAATGTTCCAGAAAAATTTAAAGCCACATTATTTAAACAAGCTTTCCCCAGAACATTGCCTCTATTGATCAAGAGAATATAGAAAAGGCAAAATCAAAAAAAAAAGGAATCTTTTTTTTTCAAAAAAAAAAAATGACTGTAAATTGTTACAACCACTTTGGAAACATATGTGTATGCTATGATCGGCAATGGTACTCCTGGACACACACACACACACACACACACACACACACACACACACATTTTAAGCTGTATAGTTAAGATTTGTGTACTTTATATAAATTATGCCTTGAAATTTTAAACAAATATTTTTAAATGGTCACTCCATTGCTTCAGAATTTTAATCATCGTCTGGCATTCATTTCTCTAGGGCCAAAATTTTAAACAAATATTTTTAAATGGTCACTCCATCACTTCAGAATTTTAATCATCATCTGGCATTCATTTCTCGACATTAAGATTCACAGAGATTGTGCTCTATTTTCCATCTTGAGGGAAATGGGAATATATCTGCCCATTGTGCAAATGAGGATACCAAGGCGTGGAATCTTCAGGCAGAGGCATCACTACAGACCATGTGGTCTAAGGCAGGTGTCATGGTGAGTGGAGACTGTGAATCGTGACCTGTGGCACCTCTGTCCTTTCTCATGGCATTGCTGATGTGGCTCACAATGCCTGAGGCTGGACATGCTTTTCGGAGCCGCCAAAATGGCTCATCATCCCATAGCCCTGCCACTCTCTCTGGAGCAGGATAGGATAGCTGTTGCAGTAGCTTCTAAATGAACTTCAAGAGGTGCCAAGTGAGAACTGAATTATAGTTCAGCTTTGCGATTTCCAGCAGCTATCATTGCGGTGTGACCCAACTATGGCAGGGTACAGGGACCACGTGCCGCCAGGCACCTCCCGGAGGCTATTTCAGAACCTTGGACAGAGGTGCATCTCACAAGGACGGTTCTATTATTTCAGCACCAGGGGCAGAGACGCATGCATTAAATAAGTGTGGAAATAGACTGGGTTGGCAAAACGTATTTGCGGAAAGCAATCTTCCCATGGTTTGCTATTTACACACAATGTTACTGCTTCCAGCTTTGTATAACAAATTAAATTCTGACAGCATTAAAAATGTATGGGTGATGAAAAGATTGGCTTGGAAAACACCTAATGTTTACCTTCCTTCAGCTTCCCCCTTCTTCCTCCAATCCAGGTGTTTCCCAAGGGATTTGCACATCACGAAATGCCCAGGTAAATTGGGTTTCTCATATTTAGAATCGTCAGCGGAGTTCGTGGGTAGAAAAACAGAACTCTTGGGACCAAACTTATTTTCCGTCTGAAACTTAAAAGCAACAATACCTTCCTCACTGGGAGAGTGAAAAGGGAGGTTATTTAGAAATCTTTCCTTTAAAACACATGTACCACTAACTAATTCGTTCAACTATTATTTATTGAAAGCCTATTGTGTGCCAGACCTTGTGCTAAGCACTGGAAATATAGTGATGAGCTAAATAAATTCCCTGCTCTCGTGTAGTTTACATTCTAGTCAATATGTGTGTGTGGGGGGGGACAATAAACACACAAACATATCAATAACTAGAATAGTTTTAGTTCCTTGTAAGTTCTATGAAGAAAATAAAGAGAGTAATGGACTGTAGAGCGACTGGGTGATAACTATGCCAGCTAGGATCGTCAGGGAAAGCAGCTCCGAAGAGGTGAGGTTTGAGTTGAGACTTGAACAATGAGAAGGAGCCAGACTTGTGAAGGTCTAGCAGGAATTCTTTCCAGGAAAGAGATGCAGCGACTGCAAAGGTGCCGAGGTGGAAAAAACCATGTGGCATGTTCGAAGGATGAAAAGGAGACCGGCGTGACTGGAGTAGAGGGCGTGAGAGGAAGACATGGAGGGAATAAGGTCGGAGAAGTAGGAAGGGACCTGATGATGTGGGCCTTGCAGGCCATACAAGGAGTTTAGGTCTTAAGCATGGGAGATATAGAATCAGATTGAAGTGTAAAACAATCTACATTTTTTAGCTGCGTTGTGGAGAATGGACTGGGGACATGGGAATGGAAGTTGGAAGACCAAGTTAAGTTGTTGCCATGGTCCACTGAGAGACGATGGCGATGATAAACTCCTCGCCTCCTACCACATGCAATTTTATCTCCAAAATTAAAGATGAATTCCTCTGAGTCATCCATGCTGCCTCTTCCAGTCCCTCTTATAACCAATGCCATACATGTATAAAATATTATCAAGTTAAGTTGTTGCCATGGTCCACTGAGAGACGACGGCGATGATAAACTCCTCCTCGCCTCCTACCACATGCAATTTTATCTCCCAAATTAAAGATGAATTCCTCTGAGTCATCCATGCTCCCTCTTCCAGTCCCTCTTATGACCAATGCCATACGTGTATAAAATATTAGGAGAGAACATGCACAAGGTCACATATTATGGCTTATTTACTGTTGAAAGAATCAAAGAATCATGGCTTCAGAGCCACCTGGCTCATCCAGAAATAGCATCTATTGCCTATTTTATGCCAGTTCTTATCAAACTCTTTCAATTTATGGGC
>NW_006436888.1:4872064-4877418 GCF_000325575.1 Pteropus alecto | reverse complement strand
GGAGAAATCTTGGACAAGACCTGGTTGGGGGCATGACTCGACCCTGAGGCTCAAGCAATGTTGTTAGAACTTTGTCCCTCCAATTCTCAGCTCTGCAAGTGTCTCCTTGGAATCTGCTGCAGGTAGTCCTGCCAGCTGGCAGCTCTCTCTCTCTCTCTCTCATTAAGAATTCTTTCAGTTGTGTCGGAAACATGGAAATCTTGGACAAGACCTGGTTGGGGGCATGACTCGACTCTGAGGTTCAAGCAATGTTGTTAGAACTTTGTCCCTCCAATTCTCAGCTCTGCAAGTGTCTCCTTGGAATCTGCTGCAGGTAGTCCTGCCTCAGCTGGCAGCAAAGAGGGTCACCACAGGCCCAGAACCTCATCCTCCCAGAAAATTTCTCTCTCAAGTCCATCCATAGATCAACACCAGAGAAAACTTAAATGACCTTGCTCGGGTTGCATATCCATTCCTGAACATTTTACTGTCACCAGAGGGATGGAGTAATCTGATTGACAAGCATAGGCAAGGTGACCACTCCTGAGGGAACAAGGGGGACAACATAATTGACGACCACACCAAGACCTAGTATGTGTATTGTATTTTTCTATACCTGACCCTACGGTACCTCCCATCCCATGGTCTAGTTTATGTTCTTTCTTCTTAAATCTGGGGAGACTTTGAGCTTCCCAAACCTATAGAATATGGCAAAAGTGACATTGTCCTCATTTCCAGGTCCAATCTTTAGAAACTGGCAGCTTTCACTTCTTGCCTCTTGGGACATTGACCTCTGAAATCCTGGGTACCCATTTAAGAAGTTCAAAGCCACCACATTATAAGGAAGCCCAGGCCACATGGAGAGGCCAAGGGCCGGTGTCCCAGCTGACAGCCCCAGTGGATAACCGACCAGCAGATATGTGAGTGACGTTGCCACAAGATGGTTTTTGCTCCTAGACCGAGCCCTCCCCGATGAGGCCCCAAACATCGTGTAAGCAGAGAGAAGCCATCTCTTCTGTGCGGTTCCCCAATTTCTGACCCCCAGAATCTGTGAGCATAGCAAAAATGGGTGTTTTAAGCCACGAAGTCTGAGGAAATGGGTTGTATAGCAAAAGATAACTGAAACTCTGTGTGTGTGTGTGTGTGTGTGTGTGTGTGTGTGTGTGTGTGTGTGTGTGTGTGTGGTGGGGAGGTTGTTTGCCACCGGAATTAGAAGGAGAAAAACGGGGAAGCATGTTAGACAAACAAGCACTATATCTAACACCTGAAGGACTGGCCACGGCGCTCACCATCTTTAAATGTACGAACCTTCGTTACTGGGAGAAGTGATTGAGCAATAACAGCAACGTACAAGTTGGTCCATTCGAGGTCCTGAGCATCACGTTGCCCAGTTAGCAGGGCAGAGTGTTAAAACTCTTATTAGGCTCCTCTAGCAAAGCGTCCCGAAGCCGGTCTCCACGCTGCCCAAGCCTGGGGTTTATCACCCACCTCGTCTTCCTTGCCATTGGTGCTGCCTGAGTTACCCTATGTCAGGGGCATTGACTTTGAGGTCTCTGTCCTTTTCACCCACCAGACCCAGGCCCATCTTCCTCGCAGCCCTTCCAGCCTCTCCTCAGCTCTCTCCCTGCCCTGCGGCCTCCTGGATCCTGCCTCAGGAGCACTGTCTGATTTCTGCTTCCTCATCTTTCTTTTCTGCCCTCGCTCCTTTTTTCCAGGCTCTGCGATGCTGCCCTGCCTCTGAGGTTTTTCTCTACTTCTTTCTGAATATTTGGGTTCTTGAGAAGGCTCCAGTTTCTTCATCTTCTGCTTCCCAGAGTCGTCAACCCACAAGAAGAAATGAAACTGCCGACCCTGGCAGCACAGCTTCATGGCTTAGAGTGTGCGCTCTAAGTCAGCTACCTGGCTCGAACGCCTGGCTCTGCTACCTGCCAGCTGTGTGTCTTTCAGCACCTGAGTCGGTCTCACGATGTCTTGCTGTCCTGTCTGTAAAAGAGAGATGACCGTCTTGCGAGGTTATGAGGATTGAACAAGATAACCCAGGCGAAGGACTCTGCTCTTAGCTCCCATTGAATGAAATGAGACAAAGGCTCTCAAACTCCTTGTTTAAATAAGAATTCCAATAGTCGCCCCCGTTCTGTTCAAGCACATTCATGAGAGAGAAGAGGCGTGCCCATCCTCCTCCCCTGGTTTTACAATAGACAACTCACAGGTATTTATACCTTGCAGAAAGCAGAAATATCCACTTAAATATTATTACCAGGGCAATAAATTACCAAGTAAGACGGTCGATCAGAATCATGGGGTTTTTCTCTTTAAGAGTAAGAACTGTTTACCATTGAGTATTGCAACCATCTCTGAAGTCAGGGTGCCATATAAAACTCTTTTGTTCGAAATAACATTTGCCAGCGTGGATTTTTGACGCAGACTAGACTCTGCTTTGCTATAGCTGCAGGGGAAGTGGAAACACTTTTCACAATCTTATCTTGCTGAGATTTCTTTCATCAGCTGTTATAAGGACCTACAGTTTCAGGACTCAGTATTGGAATTCTATTAGCGTGAAGGGGGAAAAAAAAGCAGGATTGAGGAAGTCAAAACTTACAATGTAAAAGAGGAAAAGACCGAATCGTGTTATTAAATGAATATGGGATATTTGATCATTTTTATTTATATGTAGTGCACAATAGATTTCAATACCTGTTCAGTATGATTTTTGTCTTTGTTCTTATTACACGGAACCCTACTAAAACCATCATCCGGTGATCAGTGTCGCCATGAAGACACACAGTCTAGCAACCAAGAAGTTATTTTAAATGATTTTAAATTCTTCAGCTGCACATCTCAAGCCTCTTGAAGGGGCCGTATAGTCAGAAAAACTTCCCAGTTCCTTCGTCCTCTCCTACCTACATCCCTCTCATTCTGCATTTGATTCTAGGGCCAGCTTCCTCCCTAGTCCCTCAGGCCTTGGATCCAACTCCTGAGCTGCAAATTTTCCAGATACTCCCCCTATTCTTTCTGGTTCTATATCCTCCAAAAGCCAAAGGGCCAGTCTGCTAACACTAGGGCCCTCCCCAGAAGTGGGGAACCAAAGAGTTGGGAGAAACTGAGTAGATAATGCCAGAGCCCTCTCTATTCAACAGGAGTAGGGACAGCCTGGGGACACTCCAGGTTAATCTTCTTTGTCTGGTCATAGCCCCACTAGTGTGATAAGGATCCTCAGTGGTCAGTATCTCTCTTCTTCCAAGCAGCATCAACATGCTCAGTGTGACATTTATTATAAATCGCCCCCACACCAACCCCCCAGGGACTGATGCAAATCAGAAGTGGGGGGACAGCGGTGCGGGAGGGAGACAGCCCCATGAGGTTTTCAATCTCACCCCACAGCCGGGACACGGGCCCTGTCTCCAACTTCCAAAGCAAACTGGAATGAGTCACTAGGGTCTCACCTGCCTGTCCTGCCTGGCTCAGAGCTGTGTGAGGCTCAAACAAGATAGCATTTGAGAAGCCTCCCTTCCCCATGCCCCAACCGGAATTATCTTCCCCACCCGCCAACCACAGTGCCCAACACACCATCATTCAGTTTACTTCTTTAGTCCAAGAAATTGCCTCTGAGACATTCCTTGCGAGCAGCAACCTTTTGGCACTGGGGTGTGAGCTTCTCGACCACAGGAACTTTGTCTCGCACATAGCAGGTGCTCAGTTAATGTGGGTTGACTGAATAGACTGGTGTCCACTGATACAAGAGCATAGATTAAGTCAGATCACGTTACTCACTGGCCCCTGGCAGACAGCTAGTTTTTGAAGGGACTGGATACAGAGGTTATTCATTCATCCCCTTGACAAATACTGGTTGAGCCTGCCTGTCAGACTCTGTGCTAGGCACTGGAATGCAGGTGAACAGGATGGGAACTGTCCCTGTCCTTGTGGGGATGAAAGGAGCTGTGTTGGTTTGACATCAGGACATCCCTGCCCCACCTTGGAGTAAAACTGACTTGGCACCCTGGGCCTCTTGTCCAGGGAACCAGCTCTCTCCAAGTCCCTCAGCCGCCTTCCCCCAGGAACCTCACAAAATGAGAGACCAGAGACGAGGGAGCAAGTGTCACTAAAAATGGCCATTATCACATTAGACAAACCCCGGGGCCTCCAGCCAGCACCGCCCACAGACCCAGCTACCAATTTGCTGGTATGAAAAAGGCTCATCCATATTTCATTTCATGCACTCAGCTCCCTCATCTGCCATCCCTTCCTTCTCTGGGCCCGCTTCTTGCCTCCCTGCCTTGGAGAACGCTCCAGACCAAAGGAGACAGGCAGTCCCTGAGCTGACAGCCCCTTTGCCTAAAGTCCACGTGTGCACGCGCACACACACACACACACACACACACACTATGATAGGCTCGGCCCCCCCTGAGCCCAGCCCCAGCCTTCTGTCCCTTCCTGTTGACCAGAAGAGCCATTCACACCCCTCACTAGGAGGGCACCCCTGCTCCTTTGTGACCCCCACCCCAGCATCCCTACCTCCCCTGAGGGACCTGGCCCTTGTGCTTGTCACCACCTGATGGTGTCAGCAAATCAGCGCAGGGTTGCCAGAGCCCGTCTGAGTCCCCTTGGGCAGATCTAGGACAAGATCAGGGATTTTTAAGCATGAAAAGGACCTTAGAGATGAGGAAGCTGCTGTTTATTTTCTCCCTCTACCAGCAGACTGATCCGCATTTGCCTTTTTCGTCCTTTGCAGAACCAGCTAGAAACTAAAGCTGCCGGAGGGCCTAGCAGGACCCAACAGTCTACGGAAACCGCAGGATTTTATTAGCTTGGCCGTGGACAGGCAGGGTGACAGGGGAGTCAGCTAAACAGTGGGATAAAAACAAGGGGCTCACTCCACCCCCATGCTAAAACACAACCCAATTGGGGCTGCAAAAGTGATGAATGGGAGTGGGGACCATGAACCCCCGAGGACACGGGGCCATGAGTAACGGAATGGGTGTTCAGCTCTGCCCCAGTGGCTTTGGACGAGAGTCCCTTTCTCCCTCTCTGGACTTAGCTTGCTCAGTTGTAAAATGAAGGAATTGGATCAGATCAGTAACTTTCAAGATGGAGCGCAGACACACCCCTCCAGAGTGGAGTGACCTTGGGGTTCATGAATAGCACAACCAGCACCAAACTCAAAAGGAGGAGGAAGCTTCTGAGCAGGGCTTTAGAGTGTCCCCAGACTAATCCACTGGTTCCCAAAGCGACCTGATAAGTTAATCAAGTGGGGGGCCCCCGCCTGACCCCCCAAGACCCAGTCTTTAAGATGGAGAGCCTGGGAATCTGCACTTTCTAGAAGCTCTCCCAGGTTTGGAGACAGCTGAGCTGGAGGGTCTGGTCGGCTGGGGGCGGGG
>NW_006436888.1:4857891-4872033 GCF_000325575.1 Pteropus alecto | reverse complement strand
GTGGGGGTGGGGGCGGGGCAGAGACCTTCTGAGCTTCCAAAGCAGCAAGCAAAGGAGCACGAGGACTGAGGCTGTCTGGGGAGCACCTCCACTGTCCCTCCACAGGGAGCGTGCGTGCAGGGGACACTTGCTCTCCAGCCCCTGAGAGTAGCTGGTGCAGGACAAGTGTTATCTGCCTCCCCGAGGCTTCTTGGCTGTACAGACATGTTGAGGGTTCCCCTGGAGCGCTGGAGTGTCTGTTTACAGTTCATTAGCTACTTGACAGAGAGGCTCTGAGAGGAGAGACATAAAGAGGAAGTGTCGGGGCCGCAGATCCATCAGAAATGAAGATAAAGCTGCCCTGAGGTGAGGAGGTCTGACAGTGGCAACAGCGGCTCCAAGCAGGCACCTGGCTTTGCAGACGGCCGGCGAACGCAGCTCAGCCAGCCTTTCCGACGCCAAGCCCATGCTTCCTGCTCTGAGCTGGAAGCTGGAGCTCATTACTCACCCCAGAAGCCCCAGGCAGTATCTCGGGTAACAGTATCTCGGGTAACAGTTTCCACAGCCACCACATTTTGAGGTGAAGGGGGCTTCCCGAGAGTTGGGTAGCCCAGCTGCCTAAACCCAGGCTCATTGGTGGAGGGGAACCTGCTGGTGGATAATAGAAGGTGGCAAAGCATCTGTCCTTCTTTAGCCCCTGAGACCCAGAGATGGAAAAACAAAAGACACAGAACTCAGATCTGAGTTTCCAGGAACAGAAGTCGGGGTGGTACGGGCGGGGTGGCTGGAGAAGATGCCATCGAGGTTTTCAGCAAGCCCTTGATGATGACAACGAGCAGCGTTACTGAGCCCTCTGCATGGGCTGTAGTGGGTTGAATGGTGCCCACCCTCTCACCCCCCGCTCCAAGAGAAGAAGATATGTCTACCCGGAACCTGTAACTATGAATTTATTTGGAAAAAGAGTCTTTGCAGATATAATTAAATTTCAAATCTTAAGATGAGATCACCCCGGATTAACTGGGATCCAATGACACGTGTCCTTATACACGACAGAAGAGACACGCAGACGCACAGAGGCAAGGGCAATGCAAAGATGGGGGGCAGAGACGGGCGGGATGTGTCTACAGGCTGAGGAGCACCAAGGATGGCAGCAGCCATCGGAAGCCAGGAGCGAGGCACGGAGTGGATTCTCCCTCGGAGCCCCCAGAAGGAACCAACCCTGCCGACACCTCGATTTCCAACTTCCGGCCTCCAGAACTGCAGCATGACAAATTTCTACTGTTTACGCTCCCCAGTTAGTGATCATTTGTTTCGGGGGCCTGGAGAAGCTAATTTGCGGCTAAGCCCTTTATGCTCATTTGTCTGGTGAGATAGGCTCTTCCGTCATCGCCATCTGACGGTGAAAATAATGTTCACGGCGATGAAGCAGTTATACAGCAGTGGACAGTGAGGCTGGGACTGGGGCCCAGGGCTGTCAGTCACCCTTCCGAGTCTCGAACAGTGTTGGCGACTGCGCTAAAGCTTTACACCCACGGCCCCCATTCCTGGACTCAGGCTTCATCTCCACCACTTACGAGCTGCATGACTCCGCCCAAGTTTCTCGATGTTTCTGAGTCTGTTTCTTCATTTGCAAATTGGAGAGAATATGAGAAGCTATCCCCAGGGTCGTCGAAGTATTTGAAAATTTGTATGAAGCTTCGTACCAGGCAACTTCCCCAGGTTGGGGATACCCTCTAGACCCCATCTGTTCCCAAGAAGCCCCCCCATGGCCAACCTCCTTCCAGACACAGCTGTCAGCAAGCCGGGGCGGTCCCAGCTATATTGGGAACAGCAAATTATGCTCGTAAATTAGGGTTCGCCTAATTATAACTTTATAGACTGGTAGTAGACATTCCTTTAAAATCCCATCTGTGAGCACACAGCAGCCCTGCTGAGAGCGCCAAGCTGTATAAACTCTTTTAGGCAGAAATATATGGGCTGTGGTAGCTGAGTCTCCAAGACAGCATCTCATTCGTTATTTTTTTATCCTCCCTGTGCTAAATGGCACCATGTGTAACTAATCCACCAGCACAGTCCCCTCTCGCTTCACCCCATAAATCCTTGCTTTGCAGTTGCCCTGAGTACAGCCACTTGCCAACGGCACAATGACACAGTGGCGACTGGGTGGGGGCTGCCCCCCGCCCGGTCCCCACTTCTCCTAAGTCGTAAGGCTCCGCCCTCCTGAAGGGGGTCAGCTGGGGGTGAGCAGAATGGGAGAAAGAGAGCTATGACTTGGGGAGCAAGACCCCAGATACTTTTTAGTACAAATACCGCCCCACTCCCCATGCCCCAACCTCACCAGCAGAATTTAGAGCTGAGCCGGAGAATCCAACAGAAGCACATACATTTTTTTGACAAATTGCATGGAGTTGGGGTGGGGGTCTCTGAGGGCAGATCTTGGGGGCAGGGGGTTGAGGGGAGTGACCTGGAGGCTATGGCGAGTCTCCTGCTGTGCTCCCCCAGCCTCCTACCTCCGTCATCCACCAGCGAACAGGAGATCTCCCCAAGGCTTGACAGGAGCTTCTTCACGGGGTGGCGAGGGAAGGACATGCCCCACCGTCTACGGGAGAAAGACCACCGGCTTTGCAGTCAGACTGCCCTGGGCTCAAATCCACACTCGTAGAGCATGGCCCCTGTGCCAGGCACTCTGCTTGCCTTGCTCACTCCGTCCTCACGTAATCCCGCGCAGTAGATGCGTGTTGACAACATCCCCATTCTGCAGATGAGGAAACCGAGGCACAAAGAGGTTATGAAATCTGCCCAGGGTCAGCTGATATCTGGGGGAGACGGGATTCCAGTCCAAGCACCATCCCCTTGTTCTTACCCACCGTAACATTCCCTCTACCCGACTTCAAGGTGGCAAGTGAGTCATTCTGAGCAGTAGAGCATCGAATCTGTCCATGCCCTTGACTGCCACTGCCCCGCACCAATTTCAGCTCCCGCCTGCTTCCCCCAGAGCCTAGATAGATGCCAGGCTGGGCCGACTTTGGTGACATCAAATCATTCTGGAATCAAGACAAAGGCGGCTACTTCTTACCTCCCCTCGCCAATGTGCCGGTTACGCTGAGCCCTGGCCTTGGCTCCGTGGACTATGGTTCACTTTAAGAATGGAAAGCTATTTTTAAAAAGAAATTGTCTTGTCCTATTGAAACTAAATCTCCAAATGAGTTAAGTCTCCAACCAGTGCAGCCGCACTCTATGGAGAAGAGTCGCCAGATCGACAGTCACTAATCTGCACAGTGTCAAGCCCTGGCCCACTTCTGGGCCTTGCCTTTCTAAACGGCCCCTTTATGGTCGGTTATCTATCCCTGACCCAGTTTGCTTCCTCGAGTTCCAAAGGTGGGACTCTCTTCAGCCCCAAGCAGACAAGCAGACGCACGGTTTGTTATTTAAATAATTTATGTATTCGAGCATTTGAATGGCATTTTATTTACAACTATAGTCAGTTAACAAATATATGGTCCACGGAGGCTGCCACGGGCAGCTGTGGGCCAAGGCTCATGCTTTGTGTTCCAGATCTGCGCGTGAGTTAGGGTGACTGCCTGTCTGATGGCAGTAGAATATTTTGAGAAAGGGGTCTCCTTTGTTGAATTTGCTCAAAGGGCCCCCTCCCCGAGCCGGATCCTGAGGAAAAGCTGTAAACACAACACCTGAGTCACTGTCCTCATGGAGGTCAGTCTGGTAAGAAAATGACAAGGGTGACCGTGAAAAGAAAGGGACATAGGGTACTCTGGGGAATCCGCTTGGGAGGAAGGGGTGAGTAGGAATCAGCCAGGGGAAAGCGTGCTGGGAGGGGAGGGCGGGGGAATGTTCCAGGCGGGGAGCATCCTGTGAAAAGTCCCGGAAGCGGTAGAGAGCATGGACCTCTCCCTCGAGGGGGTCCCGGCTGGCTCACTTTCTCGGTGTGGCTATTTTTCTGCCTCCTCAAAGGAGCATGGTGTGCTCTCCCCTGAGCAGCCCTGAGAGAGGGAGCTGCCTGTCGGGCCTGCTGAAAGGAGAAGAGAGAAGGCTTCTTTTTGTTCTGTGGTAATGACCCGCGTGGTGGAGCGGGGCCAATTTGTAAGTACACTTGGTGCTTCGGGCTCAATCACAGGCGCCCATGACCCAGAACACACTGTATCTGGAAGAATAGTGTAGTTCAGCCGGCAACTCAGCCAGACACACACTGAACCAGACACGGCCCAGGAGTCCAGCCCAGCAGGTTGCTGTCCCTGGAAGGAGCCAGGACGGAGGCCCCGAGGGGCAGCCCCACCTTGTCCCTGGCCTCTTCCCGGCCGAGCATCAGGCCAGGCTGAGGTAGTACTCTACCATCTCTGAGCTGTGTGACCCTGGGCAAGTTACTAAACCTCTCTGAGCCTCTGTTGCCTCATCTACAAAATGGCATAGTAAGAGTGGGTCATTCATTCATTCAACAATTATCGATGGAGCGCCCTCGCGGAATTCAGGTGTCTTGTAAAAATCCAGTAGGGAAACTCACGTTCAGGATGCCCTACAGGGCCTGACTCATAGAGGCCTTATGATGATCTGCATGGCCATTTTCGACTATCAGTTTGCTACCCAGACACAGGCAAGGGCGGCCAGTGTGTGCAGAAAGGAAGTTCCAGGGAATCATGGCCACGAAGCATGGAGCTCAGCTGTCGGGGCCTAAGTTCCTGATGCGGGGTGGAGACAACTCACTCGCTGCTTCACCGTCAGGGCGACAGGATAATACACTGGGATGCTGAGCTGCGTGTGTCACAGACACAGACTCACAGACACACAGACACACGGACACACAGACACACACACACAGACACACGGACACACACACACACACAGACATATAGAGACACACAGACACACACACACAGACACACAGACACACACACACATAGACACACACACACACACACACACACACAGGGGCAACCTCCTCCTGGCCACCTCTTCAGACATACTGCCTTTTGGAACCACTAGTGTCAGTTGTAGGGTCACACCATGAGTTCCTGAGGGGACCACTTAGCCTGATCCAAGTAGCCACCGCAGGGGCCACATTTGCTCTGGAGCTGAAGCCTGGGCCCCACGGAACTAAAAAGATCCTTAGGAAGAACCCATCTGCAATGCAGCTTAATGCATGACAAAGGGAAATTACAAGCTTGGAAAAATCAGGAGGCTGGACAGGGGGGTTGAGACACCAGATTTCTTCGGGGCGCTGGGTTACCACCGGTTCACCGCCCACCCTTGGGCTTGAGCTGTGTGTCAGCTCTCGCCCACCTGCCTTTGGCTGCAGTGCTGCCTCTGGTCAACCATACCGAGGGCGGCGAGGCTGGCAGCAAATGTCCTTGACCTGTGTCCTTCCTGCCGCCGGCACCCAGGTCAGTCACGTGTCCCCCTCCACTGGACTCCACATCACAGGCAGTCCTCTGGGGGTCGCTGTGCCCATCTCCACCGAGGGCTTCTGAGAACATTGCTTCATGAGGCCAATGAACCCTCTCGTGAGTGTCTTCCTCATTGTCTATCTATGTGGTGACATTATGCTCTGCCCGTCATAAGCCGCGCTGAACAAAGGACAAACACTCCCTGCGCGGAAGAAATCTCTCTTCTTGCTTGGCCTCGGGCCTCTGCCTTCCTCCCTTCTGGTGATGGTGTGGGAGGCACAGGTACAGTCATCAGTGAAAGAGATTGCATTCTAGGAATGCAGTGATGACGGCCCAGAAATTCAAGAAAAGACATGGTTGGAAGATGTGCTGTCCATCTGTACCCTATAAAAGTCCAAACGGTAGACCTAACATTTCCCCCTTCTCACTCACACACTGGGTCAGACTCATATTTGTGGTCATGATCACTGAAGCTCAGTCACGACCTGGGAGAAAGTCGTCAGAAGTCAGGATGCAGAGGCGGCATGATGGTTGATGCAGCATCAAGAGAGATGCTCCCAGCGGTGCTGGGTAAACGGTATCAGGGAACCGCAGAGATGAAAAGATCTATATATCGTTCCAATAACAAAAGATCTATATCGTTCCAGAGAGCCACAGCTCTGCACTAGGATCTAAGCTCCAAACGGCAGGAACACTTGCCTGCAACACACATCGCGCCTAAAATAATGCCTGGAACATAGTAGGTGCCCAGTGGATATTTGTTGAATGAGTGAATGACCCGCAGAGCTTGGAGGGAGAGAAGCCATGTCCCCTTTGGTCCCTTCTCTCCCGTCTACAGTGACCACTCAGCACTTGGGCACGGGATCTGGGTCTCCTGGCCTTTTACTTTGTGGCTGGTTAGATGTTTAAACATCTTTTCTGAACCATTTCCATTTACGTCTTCTTGGCACACCTGGTGGAGAGAGAACCGCAGTCCCCAAACCGAGCAGGGTTCAGGCGTGGGGGATGGCTCAGTGCCACTGCTGAGACCTGCAAAAGGTCATTCGCGTCCAAGACAAGCCACAGGCAGAGAAAAGACGGAGGGAGACAGCCAGGAGAAGATAAATGCCTGTGGTACTTATTTTTTATTCACCTACACTATAGCAAGAATGATGAAAATCGAAATAGAAGGTGAAAAAAATTACCCATGGTCCTGACACCCTCCACAAATCACACTGTGACATATTTATTTGTGATGACAGATCCTGGGCAGAGGCTTCAGGCAGTGGTTCCAGAGACACAGAGCAGGACACTGGGTTCCAGGGCTGCCCCCGAGTTTGCAGCCTTGCTATGATGTGCTGGGTGAGCCGGGGCAGAAGCAAGGCCAGCGTTCACGTAGGTCCCATCTGGAAAATGGGACAGAGAAGCCAGGGCCTGAAAAACGCAGAGGTGGCACATCCAGGAAGGGGCTGATACTGGAATTGGGGTGAGTGGGAGGCAGGGCAGGCAGGGGTTAGAGCTTGGGGCTTTGGTGCCAGACAAGGACTCGATCTCGGCTACACTCCTTCCTGGCTGGGTGAACTCAGGCAGGTTACTTAACCTCTCTGAGCCTCAGATTCAGCCTTTGCAAAGTGAGGATGCACTTACTTTACAAGGTTATTGTGGAAAGTAAAGAATATAATGGTAACATATTTATATTTATATATTTAGATATAATAGTATATGTAAATACATATTTTATGTATAACATATGTATACAATTTAGCACATCTGTATATCATTCTGCGAATGGATTAATCCTTGTCATTGATAGCTGCTATTATTATTACTTCTCCTACTACTAACATGAATATATATTAAAAGGAATAGCAGAATGAACAGGTGAAGGAAATCAAGAATGATTTTCTTCCTCTGTGCTTAACTAATGTTTTGAACCCCATAGACAGAGGAGTGACCTCCTTTAGAACACAGTCAAAGCACAAGAAAATGATTGTTTTCCAGGAAAAAAAAAAAAGCATTATAACTTATCACACACGCACACGTATTTGCTTTAATCAAAATCAAGCTATGCGCGCACAGGCCTCCGAGAGCTGCTCCTGGCGCATTTTCCCTCCTCCGGGCTTCGCAGGCAAAATTCCCACCTCGGTCTAAAATCCGCCAGGTGGGGAACCGACAGCTGAGAAAATTGCAAGAACCTGTGATTTAAGAAAACACACAGCATGGGAGGTAAATAAGCTCCCGATTCTATCTGCCTGCCATTTCTTCCCCAGGCGCCACCTTGGAAGTTGCGGGCTGGCACGAGGGAGCACAGCGGTGTGACGGGGAGCGGGAGCTGTGGAGCGGCGGGCGCAGGCTCCGCGTTCCCAGCCCAGCCTCCTCGCCTCCTGGATGTGTGTGACTCCGAGCTGATTTTTATGACATCTCCAAGCCTCCATCTATAAACGGGATTACAAGAATCTCTACTTCCTGGCCTGTTGGCGGTGACTAATCAGATGGCGTGTGTAAATCAAATAGCACGACGCCTGGCAGGTGAGATGCTCTCACATCGAACACTGTGAGTGCCCCGCCCCCCAGCCCACTGGCACTCCCCCTTCCTGCAAAAGCCGATGGCCTCTTACTGCAGGTCGTTGTCCCCATGCTTTGCTCACTGGATGAGCGTGTTGGATAAAGATCCAGCTTCTTGCCCCCCAGCCTAGGGCACCTTTGAGATCTGCTCTGTAGGAGTTCCCAGAGGTTCCCAAGGGAATGAGCCCAGTTACCCACGGTGGTCACCTGCTCATTAATGCAGCCTGTATTGGCTTCCTGCCCTTACCTCTCTCAACTTCACTTCTCCCAACTGGGGTTTCCTAGGATCACCCCAAATACACTGCACGTACTGATGTCTCTGTCCCCCAGCCTGCTTCTGGAGAGACTCGACCTCAGACAACACTCAGTCGATGTCAGCTATTAAAATAGTAGATAGGCAATAATGTGGTCATAGCTTCAGTCCAAGGTCTCAACAGAACATCTAGTTGATGTCCTTCTACAGCTCAAGACAGAAGGCAGGAGGAGACAATAGGGTATCACCCACAGGGACCAGATAGGGCTTTTTGTTGTGTTTGGTTTTGATTTTCCAAAGAGTTACAGAAGCAGAAATAAGTTGGTCAGACTCTGATTGGGGGTGGAAACAATATTTGTTTTGGAATGAACAGAAGCACATCCCTGAAAGTATTGTATGGCAGGAGATTTTTATAACGAGATCTGCCATCAGCTTTTCTTCCATCTCTTGGGGGATGTGCTTCCTAAGAGCTACTGCCTAGTTCTGTTCCAGATCGGTCTGGTGCTCCTGGAAAGCTGCAGGAAGGCACTTTAAAACTGATTCTTTATGATATGGCTTTCGGTTTTGTTCTTGCTGGTGAAATCTTGACTGTACAGAGAGCGAACAATTGTCCCTTAAGGTTATCGAGATGTCAACATGTTCTGGAGGATGGCGCCCCCATTTCCGGCTGCAGGTCTTAACGAGGAATGCTATTTCTCGTTCACTATTTATCACATATTAATTTGGGGCCAAGGCGGGGATAGACATGGTGCGGAGGGCTCTTTGAGTGGATGTCAGCCAGAGGGAGACTGTAAAGTTTGGTTTCACTCAAATTTACGAGGGATCGTCAGGGAAGAAAAGAAGATGGCTGGACAGATAGCTGGGAGCACAGACATTTGTAGGGCAGGTGGGGGAAAGAAAACCTGTGCCCAGGTTGAGAAGGAGGCAACCAGGAAGTGGAAGGCAACCAGGAAGCAGACAGGATCACTGGGAAAGTCAGAGGAGTTTCGAAGAGATGGGGGTGGGGTAGGGAGAATTTTCGATATCAAATTGGGGAAAAAGTTAATAATACACAGTGTTGTTGAAGATATGGGGAAACAAACACTCTCTAACACGACTCGTGGGTGTAACCTGATGGAATTTTTTCTGGAGGGCAATAATGCAAAATACCAGGGAGCTGTGTCCATTGATGGTTTGAAATCTTTCTTGACATGAAAAAGGATTTGACAATATAGCAAATGCGAAAACAAGTCATGAGTATGAGCTCGATTTTTTTCTGGTTGTTTATAAATATCGATTAAAAGTTTATAAGAACTGCAACACAGTATCCATGGTGATGGATAGTGAGGGTATCTGTGGTGGGGCATCAGCTTCCGAGTGTCCACAATGCTGCTTTCAGGTGATGCCCACCAGACGGTGACAGCATCCTCAACCCCTCTCTTCCCTACTGCAGAGGCTGGAAAGTCCAAGGAAAAGTCACTATATTTCCCAGACTCCCTTGCAGCTGTAACCTCAGTGATCTTGCAACTTTTAACATATTGCTATGGGCTGAAATGTGTCCCCCCAGAAATTCATGAGTTGAAACCTTACCCCCTAATGTGATGGTATTTGGAGATGGGACGTCTGGGGAGATGTTAGGGTTAGATGAGGTCGTAAAGGTGGGGCCCTCATGATGAGATTAGTGCCCTTAATAGAAGAGACACCAGACAGCTTGTTCTTGAGCTCTCTTTCTGCCATGTGAGGGCACAGCAAGAAGGTGGTCGTCTGCAAGCCAGGAAGAGAGCTCTCACCAGGAACTGAATCAGCCAGCACCTTGATCTCAGACTTCCCGTCTCCTGAACTGTGAGAAATAAATGTCTGTTGTTTAGGCTGCCCAGTCTATGGTGTTTTG
This sequence comes from Pteropus alecto, assembly GCF_000325575.1. Lineage (NCBI taxonomy): Eukaryota > Metazoa > Chordata > Mammalia > Chiroptera > Pteropodidae > Pteropus > Pteropus alecto. The sequence goes on along the minus strand of NW_006436888.1, from coordinate 4,861,991 downwards.
CTATAGCAGCCAGCTGACTTGTAGAAACACATTTCTGTTTTTTATGTAGCAAGCTAGACTTCTGAAGTCTGATTCTCTTCCACTTCTTGAAAGTAAACTGCTTCTCTCCTTTCCTAAACATTGACCTCTGCAGGGCTTGGCTCCTTTGGTTATTCCTGTCTGATAGCCCCATGTATCATGGTTTCCAGTGACCTGAAATCCAGAATAAGGCTCAGACCCCAGTGTTGCTGGTGTGGATGGCGGCAGCGTCATTCTGATTCAGCAGCTGGGTCAGGGTGGCAGTGGCACTGGTCACGATGGCAGTGGTGTGGATCTGGATCTGGCAGCTCTAAGAGCAGCCCCTTCAACTCCACAAGAAGCTTCCTGGCCATAGAAGTGACAGCCTCCCTGTTGGTGACCCAGTTCTGCTATGTAGCAGGATGAATCAATCCTGAAAGCTCAAACTGGAAACACAGCCTTCAGCCTGGGTAACACGTCAGGGGGACGTAAGGGGCAGCATGGGAAACTGTGGGTTCCCTGAGAAGAGGTGGTTGGGTTTGACCACTGGGTCCTTGGTGAGTCCTCTAGATATGTGTCAACTCATGCCACCGCCAGTGGCCACTCGTGACCACTGAGCATTGAAAGATGATTAGTCCAAACCGAGATGCGCTGTAAGTATAAAATATACACCAGATTTCAGAGGTGATACAAAAAATAAAGAGAATGTGAAATATCCCATTAATAACTTTTATATTGATTATGTTTCAAGTTGAAATAATAATAGTTTAAGTAAATTGGGTTAAATGAAATATATGATTAAAATCAGTTTCACCTGTCTCTCTACGTTCTGCCTATGGCCACCAGGAGATTTTAAATTCCATATACGGTTCACATTCTATTTCTATCCGATAGTGCCGCCCTTGAGCATCTCAGGGGACAAGAAGGGACTAGAGCCTGAGTTTTAGGGGTCGGCAAGTGACTACGTTAAGGGAGGTGAAAGGGAGTGAAGAGAAAAGGTAGCTTTTTCAGAAAATTGGCAGTAAATGGAAGAAGAAACGTGGTAAATGGTTTGAGGGGAAGAGATGGTCCAGAGAGTGTATTTTAGGATGCAGTGTCGGGGGGTGCTGGCTGAAAATTAGGGTTCAAGAGAGGGAAGGCAAATCCGCAAGAGAGAGGAAGAATATACGAGCCAGTGCAGAGTGGGGATGGAGGACGGAGGCTGAACTCGGCTGAGGAAGACGGGCACAGGCGCTATTCCCCTCACTGGAAGGCAGGCTGAATCAAACAGGGCAGAGTGAGCAACATGTTACGTGTAATGCAGGCGTAGAGGAAAGACTGGGAGTAAATTGCCAAAAATAGCAGTGCTCTCCGGGGAGCAGGATGGCCAATTTCCCCCGAGTGGGTTTTCCGTGTCTTCCCAGTCTCCATTGTGTAGATATTGATCTCATCATTAGAAAGCTAATAATTTTTTTCTTTTAAGACTCCAAGAGACTTGGGAAGCTTCTGAGTCAAAAAGGACACACAGAAGGCAGCTGTTCTAAGTCCCCTGGGATTCACCCCAAGTTCCACCCTGGCTCCTGGAATCTGAATCTTGGGGTGGGGGCTCCCCAGTGATTTTAAGGGAGCCGGGCTTAGAGCCTTTGTGGCCTTGCTGCACAGCCCTTAAAGCTGCCGGAAGCACAAGAAGATATTATAGTACGGATGTGGGCTTTGGTTCCAGGCCGAGGTGTCTCTTAGATCAACGGCCCCTCCCAGGTTGCTGGCTCAGAAACTGGTTCTCAGGCAGTGGCAAAGAAGCATTGGATGCTGAGGGGAAAAGGTCAGCCACCACCCTGGCGGGGCCTTGCCCACCACAGGTGCCCCAGAACTGCCTGCTGCATTTAATTCCTCAAGCCCTCTGACCTAATCCCCAGCTTCTTGGCGAGAGCTGATTTGGGTCATCATGTTGCACTTTGAGTTCAGGATCAAATGAGTTCACAATTCATTCAGGGAGCACTAACGATGTGCCCAGCACTGGAGCAGCACTGGATGCGTCTCATCCCAACGGAACCCTGTAGATGCCTATATCTATTACCATCCCATTTTACAGGTGAAGACACCGAGGCTCAGAGAAGGTAAGCCATTTGCTTAATTCCACTTGCCCAAGGGAATTAAGGCCCGAGGCTGACAACTAAGTGGCAAAGTCAGAACTCAAACCAAGGTGTGTTCACTGCAGAACCGATTCGAGCTTTCGTATTCACCTGCCTTGGCCCTCAGTGTGTATGTTGGAGAGTCTCATAGAAGCAGGGTTCAGACTGGGAGGGAAGAGCAGAATTATGCATCTCTATCTCCATCGGAAAGGTGGAGAGCTGCCTTGGACTGGCCTCCTGAAGAGAGAAGCTCAGGGGAGACCGTTTTAGGAAAGGAATTCCTCAGAGGGGCCCAGGAGGTACTGTGTTCAATACAGCATCATTTTCAACTTGTCAGAACTTGCCAAATGAATTACAAAATAAAGCCCCAAATGACAGAATAATGAGCAATTCATTTTAAATGTAAAACAAATAGGTAAATCTCTGGTGAGAAGGCAGAATAAATGGCATTTGGATGACATTTGGTGATTAAATTAAACAGTAATGAACTCGTGAATAATGTGCCCGGTGATGGCCGGGGATGGGAAGAGTGATTTTTCTCCCCGAAGCCGAAGACTTCAGGCCCCAGATGTTCTCAGTTCTCATGTCTAGGAGTCAAGCTGAGGGTCATGGGCTCTGGGAGTTAGAGGTGGGCTTATGACCCCCCTACTCCACCAGAGACCCAGCCTGGACAGCAGGGCCAGCCTCACGCTTTGGGAAGCCAAACTTAGGTATGCTGGTGCCGGGGGAACTTTCAAGATCATCTAATCCACTCTCGTTATTTTATACCTTGGGAAGCTGAGACCTAGGAAGGTCAAGACACTTGTCCAAGGGTGACCAGCAAAACCAGGACCTTGGTGTTCTGACTCCCAGCACAGAAACTTGCCTACTCTACCACGTCTTTCCTCAGCCCTGGGTAGCACGCCTCACCCTCCGCCCCCAGTAAACCACACCTCCTGTTAGTCGCACCCTGAAGTGGTGCCTCCCCGTGAATCTGAGCTGGCCGGCGTCTTGCCATGGACCAGTAGAACCTGATGGAAGTGACGCTGCATGACTTTCAAGACTATGTCACAAGAAACCTTGTGATTCTACCTAGGACCCTTGGAACGCTTGCTCCGGGGGAAGCCAGCCGCCGTGTAAGAAGTCCAGCTAGCGTCCATGCTGAGAGAAGGCCCAAGCTAGCCACGTGGAGAGGTTGCATAAAGAGGGAGCGATTGCTGGGCAGCCCCCAGCAACTCTAGAATCTCAAATGAGGCATTAGACATGTGCATGAAGAAGCCATCTTGGAATCCAGCCCCATCGAGCTCTTGGATGACTCCAGCCCCAGCCACTATCTGGCTGTAACCGCATGAGATACCCAAAGGGAGACACATCCAGCCGAGTCTGACCAACCCACAGAACTGTGAGGGTTAATAATACATTGTTGTTTTAAGCTACTGTGATAATTAATTTTTATGTGTCAATTTGACTGGCCTAAAGATGCTTGGATAGCTGGTAAAACATTATTTCTGGGTGTTATCTAACCCACAAAACCATAAAGTTGAGTGTACACAGTGATACCCCGTCATCAGATAGAAGTAGTATATATGAGATCAGGCCTGAGCAGGCCCCGAAGGCACAAGTAAGCTACATGAAGAAGTAGCCCCAATGCCTACGGTCCCTACTGCCACCACACGGCCTCCTCTCTCCCAGCCTCCCTCCCCACCTATGGCCTCATGGGGGAGTTCTCTATAATTAGCTGAAGAGGAAGAAAAGACTCAGGCCTGGTTTACAGACAGTTCTGCACAATCCCAGGAATCACCCCAAAGCTGCAACACTCCAGCCCCTCTCTGGGACATACCTGAAGGACAGCGATGATGTGAAATTCTCCCCAATTGGGCAGAACTTTGGGCAGTGCACTGGTTGTTCACTTTACTGGGAAGGAGAAATGGCCAGATGTGTGATTACAAACTGCAGCCAATGGCTTAGCGAAATGGATGGAAGGAGCCTAACTAGAAAACTGAGGAAGTATGT
>NW_006436888.1:4855934-4857516 GCF_000325575.1 Pteropus alecto | reverse complement strand
GTAATGCTTCTGCCAGAATGCAAAAGAATTATGGGTTCACAGAATGCCTCATCCACTGTCATGGTGATCCACACGGCATTGCTTTTGACCGAGGAACTCACTTCACAGCAAAAGGAGTGTGGTCATGGGCTCATGCTCATAAAAGCCACTGGTCTTCCCATGTTCCTCACTTTCCTGAAGCAGCTGGCTTGATAGAACAGTGAAATGGCCTTTTAAAGACTCAATTACAGTATCAGCTAAGTGGCAATACCTTGCAGGGCTGAGGCAGGGTTCTTCAGAAGGCTATATGTGCTCTGAATCAGCATCCAATATATAGTCCTGTTTCTCCAATAGCCTGGATTCATGGTCCAGAAATCAACAGGTAGAAATGGGCTCTTCACGCCTCTGAGTTAACAAAGAAGGGAGTCTCAGGGCCGGCCGGGGCAATCGATCCTGACTACCAAAGGGAAGTTGGACCACTGATCCACGATGGAGGTAAGGAAGATGATGTCTGGCAAACAGGAGACGCTTAGGTTGTCTCTTTGTGTTACTGCACCCTGTGATTCAATGAAATGAAAGACTACAACAACCCCAATTCAGGCAGGGCTACGCATGGCCCAGGCCCTTCAGGAATATGACCATGACCAGCTGAGATGCTTGCTGAAAGGGAACAGAACACAGAGGGAGTAGTAAGAAGGTTCTTATAAATAATACCAACTATGACCACATGACCAGTTACCAAAATGAACTGTAATTGTCATGAGTATGTCCTCTTCATTTGCTACGAATACATGCGTATACGTACATATATTAAGCAAATATCTTTGTTTTCCTTCCTCTCTTATTCCCTTGTCATGTAACATAGGATATACTGACTTCATGTCAGCATTCACACGTTGTTATTTTTACTTCATAATATTTAAGTAATGGGATATCAGGAGAAGAATAAACATCACTCGAGGATTTTCCCTCCTCTCCTGGGGAAGGAGTTGGTGTGTTTTTGGTTGTATGCAGCATAGTTCTATCTTGTCAGGTGGAATTATGATCTGGTTATTGTCTTTACTTGGAGAATAAATATGGTTTAAGGAGATACATATGGGTGTCAAGTTGACAAGTGGTGAACTTGTGATAGTTAATTTTATATGTCCACTTGATTAGACTAAGGGATGGCCACGTAGTTGGTAAAACATTATTTCTGGATGTGTCTGTGAGAGTGTTTTCGAAAGAGGTCAACATTTGAATTGGTAGACTGAGTAAAGAAGGTCACCCTTCACCAATGTGGGTGGCTTTCATCCAATCCATCTAGGGCCTGAATAGAACAAAAAGTCCCAGGAAGGGCACACACACTCTCCTTGCTCGAGCTGAGACATCCATTTTCTCCTGCCTCGGATGTTGGTGGTCCTAGTTCTTGGGCCTTTAGTCTCAGACCTGGACTTAACGCCATCGGCCCCCCGGTTCTCAGGCCTTTGGACTGGACTGAACTACACCAGCAGCTTTCCTGGTTCCCCAGCTTGCAGACAGCAGATAGTGGAACTTCTCGGCCTCCATAATTGCATGAGCCAATTCCTATAGTAAATCTTTGTATATATATCTTATTGGTGCT
>NW_006436888.1:4851125-4855915 GCF_000325575.1 Pteropus alecto | reverse complement strand
GACTGACTTACATGGCTACTATATTTGGGGGCATTTTGTTACACAGCAATTAATAATCAACATGTAACTGACTCTCAGAAGAAGGGGAAGGAGCCGTCAGAAAGCTATAGCAATGAGACACCCAGATTCTCAGGCCCCTCCCTCTGAGTTTAATGTGGGTTAAACTTGACCTCTAGATCTTCCTTGATGGCCACCACTCCCAGGTCTGAGTGCCTGGAGAAACTGATTGTTTGGTTTATTTATTCATTTATTCAACAAATATGAATTAAGTTCCACCATGTATCCGGTAAAGATACAACTGTGAGAAAAACAGACACTGTCCTCATTCTTTTGGGACAAAGTTCAGCTTTTTTTCACCAATCGAGTAACCTTCAGGGTCAAGTTACAGAGACAAGTGTTCTGACTGGAAAATCCAGGGCGCACAGGCCACCTGCCCACTTCCCCCATCCATCTCCTCAAAGGAGATGACACATGACAAGCGACGTGGAGTTGCTACAAGTGGGCGGTGCTTGGTGCTCGATGAATGACAGCTGTTGTTTCTATTTTCATTGTTACTGTTATCATTAACAAGTGTGGAGATGCTTTACAAAGTTCTATTTTTTCTCAAATTAATGAAGGATCTATCAGGTATCTTCTCACTGCCTACTTTGTAAGCTGTCTGCAACTGGATGCTCTCCAAGCCCATGGAACTTAACATCCACAAATCTGCCTCTTCTCTTTTTTTTTTTTTTCTCCCTCCAGAGCTGCTTATCCTGGCTTCCTAATTCTGCTAGTGGCTCCAGCATCTGTGACTTGGGGATACCAAGAGCTGGAAGAAGGGACAGGGTGGGAGAAAACTCATCAGGCAGTAAGGAGAGTAGACTTCTAAAACCCCAGAGAAACAGGTAGACACCCCATAGCTACAGCCCTTCAGGGTCCCTGGCAGCAGCCACATCTCCCAGGCAGAAGCCTGGATCTGCTTCCTGATCCAGCAAACAAATTTCTCAAATCAAGCAAGACTTCACTTCTCATTTTGCTGGAAGCAGTGGCCAGATGGCTGCACTGGGCATCGGTCACTCTGTGCTATAGGAGCTGAGGCAGTTCCAGCACAGCTGCGTTGAGACAGGGGTAGGTGGGTATTCATACTCAATCCGTGTTAACTGTGATCCCTTACATTTGAAGCATGACCTTTACTTTTCTGAAGACTTTTCAACCCCAGGAACCCTCCTATTCCTCTCCCCAGACCTTTCGACAGATGCTTTTTTGCCCCACCCATATGCCAAAGCTGTTTACCAAAAACACCTGCAACCCATTCCCCGAGTCCCAGAAAGCATGGCAGGCACTCCAGCCACACCCTGGGCACAGTTTCCACAAGGGATCTTTGGTGGGGTAATGAAGGTGGGGTTAAACTTGAACTCTACATCTCCTATGAGTACCATCACTCCCCAAACCTTATGCACCTGACCTTAAAGCTCAGAAGCCAGGGCCAAAGTGGAGTCCATTTCTCTGTTCGTTCATTCATTTAAGACACATTTACTGAGCACCTTCTATGTGCCAGGTAATGTTATGGGTACCAGGGACATGACAGTGAACAAAACACCCTCAATCCCTGTGCTTTCTAGGTGAGCTCTGAGAAGACAACTGTGGCAGAGCCCAGCTAGGAGCTCACCAATCCCCTTTCTTCTTCCTGGGTACACAGGAAAACTACATTTCCCAGCACCCTTTGGGTTGGGGCCTGGCTGGACTCTGGCCAATGAGATGCAGGTCGAGTGTTGAGTGCCACTTTTAGATCTGGCCATAAAACCCTCTGTTTTCTCAACTACATGTTTTCTCTCACTTCTATACTGACATCAAGGGCACGAGTTTAAGATGACAGTATCATAAAGCAGAAGGAGCCAGGATCCCTTATTTCCTGTGTATAGGAGGGCACCCAATGGGCATTGGCCAATCTACATGGACTGCAGCTAGAGAAACATGGCTTTAGTTAAACCACTGGGTTCAAGGCAGAGCCTCACCTGTCCTGACTATTCAGTTAAACCACTGGGATTCAAGGCAGAGCCTCACCTGTCCTGAAATAGACTAGTGCCCAGGTATAGGAGGACATATTTTCCAAAGATGGATAAAATGATATCTCCCATGCCACGTGATCATCTTATAATGTGATTTCGACACACCTCCCATTGAGTCATGAGTTCTGTAAGTTCTACTTCCCTGAGTCTGGATGGCTTTTGTGACTGCTCCAACAGAAGCAATGTTACATGATTTCCAAATCTAGTTCATAAAAAGTGAGACAGTCTCCACCTGGTTCTCTTGGGTTGCTCACACCGAGAATCCAGCCACCATGCTGTGAGGAAGCCCAAGGAGGATGCGGGCAGACCGCATGGAGAGGATCTGAGGCCCCTGGCCCACCCCAGTTTGTCCGCCAGCACCAACTCGTCAGGCATGTGAGTAGCCCATCGTGAACGTGGAAGTTCCAGTCCTGGTCTAGCCCCCCTGCTGATGCCACACAGAGCAGAGATGGACATTGCCCCCAAGCCTTGCCCATATTGAGCAAAATAAATGATCTTGTTTTAAACCATTACATTTGGGGGTGATTTTGTATGCAGCACTAGCTGAATGCCCCCCGCTAAACCATCGCAAACAAGTTGCGGATTTTTTTGAGTAATGAAAGCTATCATTTGTTGAATTGTTACTACATGTCAGGTGCTGTGCCAAGTGTTTTATATGTAGTTTCTTATTTAATCCTCCCAATAACCCCATGAGGTGTTTCTTACAGAGGAAGAAACAGGCTCAGAGAAGTTCTGTAATTTGTCCAAGGACACACAGCTAGTGAGGGATGTAGGACTTAAATCCAGGACCTCCTCACACAACGCCAGAGCCTGTCTGCTTGTGGCTGCCCCTCACAGTCTCCCAATACAGGTAGAAATATGTAGTAGATGCCCTGAGACAGTCTTGATTTTGTGCTTTTGCATTTTTTTCAGTAAAGGCAATTGTGAAAAAGTATAGATGAATTGACTTAATTTTGACACTTAAAATATTTTTTTATAAATCACTATCGAATTCTATGGAAGCAGGCTGTATTTGAATCCCGGCTGTGACACTCACTAGTTGTGTGACGATAATCTCCCTGGGCCTCAGTTTTCCCACCCGTAAAATGGAGATGATAGCGGTGCCAACCGCACAGGGTTGTGGTGAAATGAAATGAAATGAAATGAAATTAGTACATTCAAAGACCTTAGAAGTGGCCCATTAGCAACTGTCTGACAAACGAGCGTGGAGCCCAGGCTTCCTCCTGGTCAGCAGCCTGCCCAGCTCAAGGGAGAGAACGGCCGAGCCGCCGTGGGAAATCCAGCACCGTAGGCTGCGGTGAGGAACAGCCACACCCAGAGATGGCCAAGAGACAGCACCCAAGGCCCCCTGATGAGTGACTGGGCTGGGAGCTCGGACACAGGCAGAGTGGGCAGTACCATCCGCCAGACAAAGATTCAAATCCCTCCTTTGCCTCTTATTGAATGTGTGACCTTGGGCAAGTCACTCGACCTCTCCAAGCCTCAGTTTTCACCTCCGTGAAATGGGGAGGATAACATTCATTCATGAGACCGTGTGTGGGAAGCGTTCCGTGCGGAACGAGAGCTTTACTGTTACTGCTGCTCAAGCTGTTATTGTCGTTGGCTAATGAGTCTAAAGGAGAGGTGGGCCCTGAATTTTGTCACTTGGGACTGCCGTCACTCCCAGCTCAGGGACTCTAGTGACTCCTGTCCAGCCTCCCACAGGATCTCTGAACCAGGGACCAGAAGGACAGTGTTGGAGGGGAGGCCGGCTGCAGACAGAGGGCCAAGGGCAGAGGCTCCTAGAGACGTGAGTTTGGGCAGTGGTTTCAAAGAGTCACAGTTACCAGCAGACAAAATAACATTTTCTTCTGGGACAGTGAGAGTCTCTTGTCCCCCAGTCCCCTTCCCCAGACAACACACGCGTTCATTCCTATCCTGGACCCTTCTGCTCAGATGTCTGATCAGAGTCCCTCCAGCCAAACCGAGCTGTAGGAAACAGGACGGGGGTCGTGGGGGGCTGAGAGCCATGAGGAAGGAGCCAAACATCTGCCTGGGCTTCTCCACTGAGACTCGGAGCTGCCCCCGATCTCGGTTCCCCCAAAACATCTGGAGGCTGCCGGGTAAGGAGGAAGACCAGAGTGGGGGGATTGGGGGCCTCTGACCTTAGGTCTGCCTCCACCCCCTGAAGTTGACATGGCTGAACTGGGGGTGCTGCTCCTGCCCCTCACCTCAAAGTGGGGATGTTGCGAGGCTAAAAGAACATCATCGGGGTGAAAGACGTCCAGGGCGGAGGCGTTCCAGCCCTCCTAGGCAGTGCGGCGTTGAGGTGTCTTCTGTGATTAGAGATAATGGCCCTGCGAAGGCATTAGGTTATTATACAGCATGACCATTAAGGTACTTTTGTGTCACTGTTACCTTGCAGCCCTGCCCCCAAGGGTAGGAGGAGACTCCAGAGCAAATGGTGGGGGGTGGGGGGAGGCGGGACGGTGCTGAGAATCCTGCCTGAAGGATGCTGGACTCTGCTTTTCTGTTTCTTAACCTCTCTCTTCAGTGGGTCCTTCTTGAACCTAGAAATTATGAGGAAGGAAAAGAAAGTTCTTGCTAGTGAGTTTTCAAGCACCTCGCATAAATGAATTCGAGAACCGGGAAGACTCTCCTCTACTCTCGTAAGTGTGTCTGTCCTGAGCTGCCATTGGCCCCCAGCACAAGGGCATCTGTGCTCTGACCTCAGGGCCTTTGCACAGGCATTCCTTCTGCCTG
>NW_006436888.1:4843256-4851086 GCF_000325575.1 Pteropus alecto | reverse complement strand
ACTTCTCATTCCCTTAGGTCACCTCTATTCAAACGTCCTCTCCTTAAAAAGACCTCCCCAACCTCCCTTTTAAAAAACATCCCCAGTGTTCTTTATCTCTGTATCTTGCCTAATCTTTCTTCCGAGTTCTCCCAACATTATATATTTGTTGGTTTGGTTATGGCCGGTCTCAGCCACTGAAACCTAAGTTCCCAGAGGCAGGAATATTGTCTCCCTCATGACTGTATTTCCAGCACCTAGAACAGACCCAGAGGCAGAGTCAGTGCCCAGCAAATATTTTTTTAACGAGAAGTAAATAGAATAGGCGAATAGATACTAATGCTTTATATTCATTCCTCGAGAATGAACGGCCTCTGCCCCAAAGCCCTGCAGATATAACAATAATAAGACCCAGATCTGCCCTCAGGGTGTTCACAGGCCAGCGGGAAGCAGAGCGTTAGCGGGAAAGGTGAGCACACAGCCAGGAGGCTGGACTCCGACGTGTCGACTGACATTCATATCTCCAGCCCTGACAGCTCTTCTGAGTTCGAGTCTCATAGATCCAGCCATCTGCTTGAAATTTTCAGTAGGATGAGAATTCAAAACAGAAATCCATTTCACTCTACACCTGCTCCTCCTTCCTTGTTCCTTCTCTCAGGTGCTCAGGCCAAAAGTCCAGGCATCAGCCGGTGTGCCCCTCCTGGTCCCACCCTGCACCCAGCTGGCAAGTCCCGTGAGCTCTGTCTTCAGTATATACCCCAGTTAGGACTGCTTCCTCATACATGCCTGTCTCTACATTGCTTTCCAAGTCAACTTCTTAAATACTTCCAGCTCCCTAACCCCCCCAACAGCCAGAGGGATCCTTTAAAAACATAAATCAGATGATATGACTGCCCGCCCCCCGCCTGAAAGCCTCCAATATCTCCCGCATCTAGAAAAATATTCAGACTCCTTGCCTGGTGATCTCTCTGACTCTATGCCACTTTCCTTCCTTACCTGCACCGGCTCTCCTGATGCTCCCCAGATACACCAGCCTCCCCGCTTCCACCTCAGGGCCTTTGCAGTTGCTAGTCCCTCTTCCTCCAAATCTTTGCAAAGCCAGCTGTCTCATTATTCAGCTCTCAAATCAAATGTCATTTTCTCAAAGAGGCTGCCGCTGACTACCAGACACACCCCACCCCACTGCTAGTCACCCTTACCTCGTTACTCCACTGGCTCCCTACATCACACGGAACCCCATATGCCATGTTCGTGCTGACCTGGGTGTTTATAAAGTGTGCATCTCTGCCATTCACTGGGATGGGGGAAACAGCGCAGAGAAACCCCAGGGTGGGGAGGTTGTAGAAGGAAGACGGTGAGTCCTATCTGGCTTTTTTGAGTCTGAGGGGCCTGGGGGTATTCAGGTGGGGAGGCCCAGTGGGCAGGAGGACTTGTGGGTTTGGAACTCAGGAAAGTATCAGAGTTAGAGATGGGAACCTGGATAAGCTCCCCGTGAAGCAGGTGAAGGGTGAGACGTGGTGGTAGATGAACACAGGGTAGTTGGGAGCCACAGCATGTTCTGAGAGAAGGGGCTGGGCAGGTAGGCCAGTGGGGCAGCGGAGCCTGCGCCCTGGGAAATCTGCCCTATGGCCTTGTACAGGGGAACGAAGAGGAAGCCACAAAAGCTGGATCCTCATCACATGGCTTCCTATGAAGGAGTCCCCTTCCCTTCTACAGACAGGGGTCTGAACATCATCAGAACCATAGCTGGGACCCCAACCCCAGCTACCTTCTTTACCCTGCATCAGGCCCTTGGTCATCAATTCTCCTGCCCCTTGGCTCTTACAGGATCCCTGCCAATTGATGACACTAAATCAAGGCAATAGGGCAGGGCCAGGGACCCTTAGGCAGAGAGGTCATCATGGTGGTGTCACTGCCGACATTTGCTCATCAATTCAGCTTGTCATCAAGGACAGATTTTTTTCATTAATTTGATGAGCTTCTCCTGGAACCCCGTGGTGTCACTGCCGACATTTGCTCATCAATTCAGCTCATCATCAAGGACAGATTTTTTCATTAATTTGATGAGCTTTTCCTGGAGCCCTGCCCCCCAACACACACACACACACACACACACACACACACACACACACACACTCTCACACACATGGCCTCAACCCACAGGCTTCTGGCTCCTAATCCTTCCTGGTCCCTGAATTGATGAGCTGAATTGATGAGCACATTGGGGCAGGTATCACGGGCCAGGCACGAGGACCTCGGGAAGCTGACACTCCCACAGTAAACAGAGATAAGTGGAGAGCAGTTGGACCCCACCCTCTGCCAGTCAGGCTCAGTCCTGAGAACCAGGCAGCCCAGAGCCAGAAGGTGGCTGTCCCAAGAGTCCCATTAAGAGTCTCAGTTCCTAGGGTATTGATGACCAAAGCATCAGCAAGGGCAGTGTCACCTAATGGTTAGGAGCTCAGGCTCCAGAGCCTCTGATCTGCGTGGCCTGAGGCTAGTCACCTGAGCCTGAACTTTTCCATCTATAGCATGGGAATAACAAATAGTACCTACTCCCACAGGGCCATGGGGAGGATTAAGTAAGACGATACCTTCGGAATGCCTGACACATAACAAGTGCTCCAGAAATATCGACATTCATTATGATTTCATCTCGGAATCCTTTCGGAATGAGGTAGAGATGGAGGAAAGGGGACCACAGGTTTCCCCAGTGAATAATCTCCAGTTTCATTTCCTCCCAGATTGTTTGGCTCAGGGGAGCCTGTGCTCAGTGTTATCCAGAACATTCTCCTGAGTCAGCTGGCTGAAGGCTGGAGACCCATGCTGCTCATTGCCACCTCCCACCCAGAAAAGGCGTGCCCGGTGCCGGGGCCTCAGCCCAGGAAGCCTCGCTCTAGCAGAGGCCTCAGCAAGAGGCTCTTGGCCACGCACAGGGAGTCCGGACACCCTGGGCTCTCTTATCAGAGGGGGAGGGGACTGAGGGTGGGAGAGGGGACAGGAGGGAGCCAGCAGCAGCAGGTGCTCCCTTGAACCTGGGTCTCCCTGTGTCCCTGGTCCCCTGGGAGAGGGAGGGGTCCTTTGGGATGGGGTTTGTAGCATCCAACACCAGGCCTATTCTTCCCTTCCTGGCCTCGGAAAGAATCAGGCTCTCTTTCTCACTCTCTTCTCCAGAGGGAGTGTTTTCTATGCAACAAATCATGGACTTAATGACTTCTCTCCTGGGTGGGCACGGGGTGCCTCTCCCAGAGGAGGTCCAGGTCCCAGGAAATGGCTGCCGGTAGCTGCTGTCACCCCTCAGCGTGGGTGGAGCCCATCTCCGCTCCATTTTACAGATGAGAACACTAAGAATCAGAGAAGTCGAGTGCCTTGCCCAAGGTCGCACATCTGGGACGTGTGGGAGGGAGGGTCTGGAGCCCATGTTTCTGACTCCAAGTCCAGTGCTCTCTCTGGGCTGGAGGAAGGGATGGAGAGAGAGCCTCTTTGGGGGAATGATCTGCAGTCACCCGCTCTTGGCAGCCCAAGGCCCTGGACACTTCAGTGCCCACAGGGGCTGGGTGTCCTGCAGGAAGGCCCTGCAGGTGACGAAGTGGAGACAGAAACAGGAAGTGGGTTGGATTGGCGGGAATCGGAAGGGGGTCTGGCCTTGCTTCTATCCAATCACCATGTGTAACCTCGAATTATCCCTTCCCTTCCCTGAGCCTCATTCTTTCCAGCTGTAAAATGGGAGATTTGATTAACAGAGTTTTTTTGTTCTCAGATTCCAAAGAAAGGACCCAATACCCTCAGTTTTCAAGTGAAGGACTGAGGCCCAGAGAGAGAGAAGTGTCTCACTCAAGGTCACACAGCTCTCTGAGGCAGAGCCACGCTAGGACCTGATGCTGGACCAGAGAGGGGCCGCCAGAAGGGTCACAGGCCTCCTTTCACAGGCCAGTTCTGAGACACTTCTGCCCAGCCAGCCTCTGACCAAACCTAACCCTTGGGCTTCTCCTGAGACCTCTCTTCTTCCAATCAAGCCTGTGGCTTTATTTCTAAAACTGCCCAGGTAGTGGGTTTGCAGCTTTGTTCCCAGACTCCAAGGAGCCTTTCTTAATGGGATTGGCAATCAGCCCTGCAGAGGGACCTTGGCAACAGAACCAGAGGGGCAGGAGGCCCTGACAGCTCCTTCCATCTGCTCGAAGCACCCCTGCCTCCTCTAGTAAGGGGTTACTGGCGATGAAGGTTCAGAAAAGACCAAGGCTGAGGTGTCACACCAAGACCGAGCCCCAGACAAGAGGACTTTTCAAGCCCTTTATCAGAGCAAAATGCACCAACAGCTCATATGAAATATAATATTTTTGCCAACAACTTTTTAAAGGACTTCTATAATTTTTTTCTTGGAATTGTTTGGCTACCAGGCACTTATTTGACAGGCGGTTGGCTGTGTCTTTTCATTCATTCGCTTGCCTTCCCAAGAAAATGTGGCTGACAACTCGCTCCCACGGGTAGTGACCCTTTTATGAATACTAAAGGCAGGAACTCACGCAATTGACCTGATGTTACACTTTGTAGACATTTAGCATTTATTCATTTCAGTTTCACAGTTTTCTTTTTCCAATCTGTAGCCAATGAATATTTTTAAGGTCTCAGATATTTTTACAGGATCCTTAAAAGCTCGGAGGCCCCAAGAACTAGTATGATCTTGAAAAAGGGACTGAACCTCCCTGGGCCTCGGTTTTCCTGTCCTGCTATCCAGGGCTCCTGCCAGCCACAGCTGAGTCCTGCAGAGCTGACCCACCCCCAGGAGAGACATTTAATAACCATGCTTGTTCAGGCCAAGGCCAAGGCCAACAGAGGCTACAACCCCAGGAGGGAGCTGACACTCAGATCCACGTGAAGATGGAGACAAAGACCTCCCTCTCACGCATGAAGAGCAAAGCAATAAAAAAATGTTATTTAGTCAGTAGGTTGAATTTCATTTGTGTGGTTTGGAGTGTATTTTCTAGTTAGCAAAACTGTCACATTCATGACCATTCTTTTTCAACTCAATGGAGAGAAAGGGGAAAAATGGCAGGAGAAGGGGAGAAGGCTGTACTATTTCCCCAGCACAGCTGGCCTCTGACAGCTACAGGTCTGGGCAGGGTAGGGCTGCACAGCTGTGGACAAAACAGCCTGGTCAAAGGCGAGCTCACCGGGAAAGCGCTTACACGTGCAGCCTGAGCAGTCTGAGTTCCACCGCTTAGGGCGTGGCTCTGCCTTAGTTCCTGCCTTTGCCTTAGGCCCCAGCTTAGGGCGTTTGCTGAAAAGAAGCCCCTCCCACCCTCCAGGCCCCACCTCTGGGCATCTTTCCTGGGTAAAGGTGACGGTCTACTGCCTCCTCTGCCAGGCAGGCTGGAGGATGCCAATTGACCAGTGCCCTGTACCCTAGTTAAGTAGGTTTGGGAGAAAAGACCAAAGACACTGGGCCATGCCCAGGGGGAGAGGAGAAGGGACACCCCTGGCAGACCTGTCCACACATGAGGGCCAACTTGAGTCCTGAATAATCTATGACAGATGCAAGCAGTGGCTCTGGCCAAACACACACACACATACACAACACACACACTCCCTCTCCTTCCCCCAGCCCAGGAGAGAGGAACCCAGGGCCCCAACCCCTGGGGAGGATCATGGCCATTGTCCCTGCAGGGGACATCCTCACCCACACCCGTCATGAACTGCAAGGGCAGCAAATAGGAGGTGACTTTGCAAGGTCGCGGTGGAGGTGGGCTTTGGCAAGCAAGGCCCTGTCCAAGTTGGCGAAAACGTCTTCCGCCCCGAGTTCTCCTTCAGACCGCCACGCCCCTCTTGCCTCGGCTGCAGCTCCGGCTGAACCACGCAGTAGGGACTCGCGCCTCCCTCCATCCATCACACACTTATTCACTCTGCTCCCTGCGGGCGCCAGGTGGAACAGAGAGTGTGCCGACCCAGGCAGACCTCAGGCCCTGCGCCGTGGGAACTCACGACCAAAGATTTAGATTGACAGTCACAGAGAACAACCCAAGCTCTGATGGAGGATATACAGGCTGCCGGGGAGCACAGTGGGTAAGCCTCACCAGGACCGGGGAGGACGTGTTCAGGAAGACTTCCTGGAAGAGGGGACAGCTCAGCTGGAAAGGGAGGAAAGGATTGTGAGAGGGAGCTCAGAGGAGAGGTTGGTATATCTCTCAGCCCCACCAGAGCCCAGGATGGGCAGCAGCTGCCACTGATGAATGGGGAGTGGGAAGCTGGACCCCTGAGGCCTGCCTTGAGCTGCAGCTCCCACATGGTCACTAGGGATGAGGCAGGGAAACAAGCAGAGAGGGTCTAAGTCTCCAATTTCAGGCTGCCAAGAACTTAGATCTTCCATTTTCCACAGCAGCAGTTAGAAATTGAAAACTGCCAGCAACAGGGCCTCCCAGGGGATTTGCATTTTAAGAGGGATCAGAGCCTGGAAGACCTGCCTCTGGTCCGCTCCAGCTCCCCTCTCCATTTTCCACCCCAGCGAGCCTTGGAGCCTTTCACTCCAACCAAACCTCCTCCCCCTTCCCCTGTCTGCTCCAGACCCAGCACTCCAGCACGCATCTCGTGGGGCGCTCACCATGGTAACCCCCACAATGGAGCTCCTGTCCCTGCCACTAGTCTGGAGCACACTGGGTCGTACACAGAGCTCAGTGTCCCACCAAAGGCTAATGGGGGGCGGGGAACACTGGCCCTGCAATTTGGAGGGTGGGGGTCAGGAAAGGAGGACTAATGGATTCATATGCCCTCCCACCTGGTAAGACCCTCACATTGCAACCAGAACGCCTAGAAACAACACCTTAACCCCGAGAAGGGGAGAAGGAGGCGAAGTGGAAGAAACTGAGGCCCTGAGATCAGGGGGAAGCAGCCGAGGTTTCAGGATGAGTAAGTGTCTCAGCCCCAAACTGAACCCAAGTCTATCTGGTTCGAAAGGTCGTGTGGCCAACCTCTAGGCCATCGGGCCACAAGAACGCAAACACCTGCCAGGGCCAAGCAGCTGGGGAGATGGCATGTGAGCAGTGGGTTCTGCTGGGAGTCAGGAAGCACAGGCCCCATCTATACAGATGGCCAAAATTCTGCTTCAGTTGACAGCTGCCATCTGGGAATGTAGGCCCCAGGTAGTGACATCATCTAACTTGTCCAGATTTTTGGGGAGATACTCTGGTTTGTAAATATTATCTAATTAAAGTACATTTAATTAGCTACTATGTAGATCGAACAAGACATACCTCCCTCCAGTTTGCATAAATGTATTTAATAAACATTTGGTGAGCACCTACTACATGACAGGTAGGGTGACTCTATCATCCCAGTGTGCCCAAGACTATCCTGGTTTTAAGACTGAAAATCCTGCATCCTGGGGACCCCCTCAGTCCCTTAGCCAGGTGCTGACCTTTGACATATCTCACCTGACTCTGATCAAGCCTCTAGATCAACTGCTACTTTGTAGGGACATGGGAGCATGGTCAACGACACCATGAAAGATGCAGTCAGCAAATTCCAGACAGCAGGAAACTCTAAAACACTCGCGACTCGGTTTCTCCACCGCACCAATGATAAGGAGAGAGGGAAAGGAAGGGGAGATCGAGGGATGAGAGAGAGAGGAAGGAAGAGGAAGAGAGAGATGATGAGTTAACCTATAATAAGACAGACATATCAACAAATTGCAATGTTCAGATTATCTTATTAAATTATTTCGTAAACTATCTACAAACATTTAAAAGATGCATGGCCAAGGGTTGGATGGGAGAGAATGCAGCAGATTAGTCATTATGGGAAATTAAACTGGGATACAGAATCGAGCTGGGCAGAAGGTCTTGCCGGGATGCCAAAAAAAAA
>NW_006436888.1:4828662-4838602 GCF_000325575.1 Pteropus alecto | reverse complement strand
ATTTCGTAAACTATCTACAAACATTTAAAAGATGCATGGCCAAGGGTTGGATGGGAGAGAATGCAGCAGATTAGTTATTATGGGAAATTAAACTGGAATACAGAATCGAGCTGTGCAGAAGGTCTTGCCGGGATGCCAAAAAATAAAATAAAATCAGGAAGAAAATTACGAGAAGGGAGTGATTACACAAATCACTAAGACTTTAACCTAAGTAGAACGTGTGTTCTCAAAGAAAAGAAAACAATGGGACAGAACTCAAAATTAAGGGTAGAGTAAAAGAATACTTAGCTGGACTAAGAAGCCACCTGCATCTGGAGAATGGCAGGATCCCACGGTGTTCCAAGTAAAAACTCGATAAAAATAAGTGAAAACATTGCTGTTAAAAACAATGTATGGGCCAGTGGGGGAAATTGGAACACTGACTAGATGTCGAACGATGCTGAAGGAATATAGTTTATTTGTTAGATGTGATAATAGCATCGCGGTTACGTTCTGGGGAAGAGTCTCTTTAGCTTTTAGAGATAATGCTAAAATATCTCCAGATTAAATGACAGCGTGTCTGGGTTTTGCTTCACAATAATACGGTGGGGAAATGGGTAGGACTATAAATAAAACAAGACTGGTCATGAATTAATAATTGTTGCATCTGAGTGGTGGGTAGAGGGGAGGTTTATTATTATATTGTCTTTCCTACTGTATCTGTTTGAAAGTTTTTCATAATAAAAAGTAAAGACAATCGAAACAAGATTTGGGGTGAGAACTTTCTAAGCAGAGGATGTCAGCTATTATGAAGGCCCCGGGGCTGATGTGAGTTTGGCGAGTTTAAGGAAGCCAGTGGGGCTGGAGCATGATGCATGAAGGCTAGGAAAGGCAGAAGGGTGGTCGGAGACACAGGAGGTGTCTGACCACACAGAGCCCTGGGGCCAGCGAGCAGTGTGGGGTTTCCCCCCAACTGCCTAAGAAGCCATTAGGGAGGCGTGGGCAGGACGTGGTGGGATCTGTTCCTCACCTCTAAAAGGTCTTTCCGATTAAACATGTGGTCTGTGCACACAATGGAATATTACTCAGCCATAAAAAGAAATTAAGTATTGGTACATCCTACGACATAAACAGACCTCGAAGACATGGTAAGTGAAAGACACCAGAACCACATACTGTTCGATTCTATTTACATCAAATATCCAGCAAAGGCAAATCCACAGAGACAGAAAGCAGACTGCTGGTTTCCGGGGGCTGAGGGAAAGGCAGAGCTGAGACTGACTGCTAATGAGTCCAGGGGGTGGAATGTTCTAGAATGAGAAAGTGGTAATGCTTGTACCACATAGTGACTCTACTAAAAACCAGTAAGTTATATACTTTAGAATGGTAATTTTATGTTACGTGAATTACATTTTTTAAGAAGACAAGATCCTTGATGGTTTGGAATACGGAGCTGAGGCAGGGAGGGGTTCCTACAAGCCTCCCCTCCAGGTGTTTGGTCTGAACCCTTCCAGGCCCAAGCCACTCGGGGCTGCATGTATGGGAGGGACCCCAAAAGTGTGTGTGTCATGCAATCAAATGGGGGGTCCCCAGCAGAAGGGGAAGCAGGGGTCAAGATCAGGTGGGAAAGATAAGGCAATTTTTTAAAAAGTAAATAATACTACTTAACCAAGTGCTAAAGTGAATGTCATCGACTGTCACTGAATGTGCATGATGTTGACAGTGGCGGCTACGGCCTGTCCAGGAGGGTGGACAGCAGGCTGGACGGGACCCATCCAGGAAGACATCCCAGAGGAGACAGCAGGCTTCATCCTGAGTGTTCCACATGGAGGGAACGCAGCCTGATTAGGTGAAGGCGGAGAGGCAGCAGCATGGGGGTGGGGGGTGGTTACCAGTAAGCTGGGAGCGGGTCACAGGACTTCCCAACTCCCGCAAGAACTGCCCAGCTTCTCTGGGGTCTTACACCGACCTGGCCCCTGCAAGAACCTCAGGAAAGCTTGTCAGTTATTCTGGTGGCTTCAGCCCTGCCCCTCAGCTTCGGAGTAAGGCCTTGGCCCTGGAGGGCCCCTGTTACAATGCGAGACAGACAGAGTGCTGACGCTGAGATCAGCTCCCCTGCCCCTCAACGGAGCAGAGACCAGGACGGCGGAAAGCTTGGGGCGATGGGTCACCACCATGAGGGGCCAACACCAAAGACCAAACTTACAACTTTGCCTCTAGCCTGGAGCAGAGATGGATAATTCAGCGCCAGCCCCTCTATACCCTCCCTCCTCCTCATCACTTCTGCCCCCACCCAGCCGCCATTTGAGGCCGGTCACTTTTACCACACCCTCTGCATGACCCACTCTGCCTCTGGGAAATCAGCCAGGCCCCTGGCCCAGGAGCTCCGAATGCCAGGGAGTGGGGCATGGGCCCAGCTGGTGGGCATTTAACATCAACGTTTATCTCTACGGGCAGCCCAGGCAGTTCGCCATCCCTCAGTAGAAGAAATCCATTCTCTGCTGGAGGCACTGACCCCCAAGTGAAAATCGTTGCATGAGAAAATCCCAGCCCCACCACCTCCCGGCTGCAGACCCCATGTGGATGGCTTCACGGCAGCTCCTGGCTAGAGCTGGCCATTGAGAAACAAGCAGAGCCAGGTTCAAATTCTAGGCGAAAGACCTTGGGGAAGGTGCTTAAATTCTCCACGCCTCCATTCCCCACCTGTGAAGCAGGGACAGTAATAGTACTTATCTTCCAGAATTACCTGGTCCGAAGGAAGTATCGAATACATTCTGATTAAATTAATAAAGGAATGAAAGCTGGTATACCAGTTGGGTACTTTCAGTCACAAACAACAGAAGCCCATCCCAAGTGGGTTCATAGGGAAAGGGTATGTAGCAGCTCTGGGAACTGAAAAGTCCAGGGCATGATTCTCTCTCTATCCCCCCACCCCGCCCCATCCCACCCCCTACCCTGCACATAGATTCCTCCACAGAGCAGGGGGGAATCGGGCTACAGACAGCTCCGGCTCACGTCATCTCAACAAGTGATTTTAGAGGAAAGAGAGGATGCAAAATCCCAGAGAGGAGCTCAGCCCGGACCTCGTGACCACTTGTGTAAGCAAGAAGGGGTCCAGTGATGGAGAGCTCCCCGCAAATGGAGTGGATGGAGGGATGGTCCCCCAAAGAGGGGGCGTATGTTTCCGGAAGAATGGGGAGAAGCGATGCTGAGCGGATACAAACAAATGGGCACGTGAGGGACTCCCAGCTGGGTGGCGGGGCAGCCGGCCAGGGCAGGGCTGGAGCCTGAGTCACAGGGGAGAAAGAGCAGAAGAAAGGAAGGGGAGGAGAAGAAGAGAAGAGAAAGAAGCGGAGGGAAAAAAGAAACGGGGCCTGGTGCCTGGACCACACTGGGCCGAACCTCTGAGCCGAGCATTCGCACAGGCCCCGAAACACCCTGTTTGCATGCGGCTAACCCCACTCTAGCCCAATGCCCTCTGCCGCAAGGTAATCCATGCCTCTTGCCACGGTGGTTGGTTTAGATAAACCAGGTCTGAGCTGATCCATTCATGCCATTCCCCTGGCCATGAGTTTTGGGTCTGAAATGAACCAGTCGGCCCACGTTGGGGCTGAGAACTTTTGCTGGAACTCTAGGCAGACATCTCTCTCCTTCTGTAGTAGGAGGCATGGCAGGAACTGTGCAGCCTTTTTGCCACCATGAGGGAAGCTATCCTCCGGTCAAAACTAACACCAGGAATAGAAAAGAATGAAGAGATGGGAAAACAACTGACACTATCGAGCTTCTGAGTCAAACCACCGTAGAGACTGACTTACCCCTGGACCCCCAGAAACACTGATGAAAGTCCTCAGCGGTTTAAGCCGCTTTGAGCTAACTCGTTCTATTCCATTTGTGTATGGGCAGCAGAAAAGCTCAGGGAAGCGGAGACCAGCCACTATGACCTCCTTGAGCATCTACCTATTCTGCCTGATGACAAAGGTAGCCAATGGCTAAAGGACATCTCCAGAGAAATAGAACCAATAAGATGTTTGTATAGAGATTTATTTAAGAAATTGGCTCTGATGGTTATGGAAGCTAGCAAGTCCAACATCTGCAGGATGGGCCAGCAGGCTAGAGACCCAGAGAAGAACCCATGTTGCAGTTCAAGTTCAAAGACGTCTGCGGTACAATTTCCCCTTGCTTAAGGGAGGTTGGTCTTTCGTTCTATTTAGACCTTCAACTGGTTGGATGAGGCCCAGCACATTATGGAAGATAATCTGCTTTACTCAGAGTTCACAAATTTAAATGTTACTCTCCAAAAATGCTCTCACAGAAACATCCAGAATAATCTGGATGCCATGGCCCAGTCAACGTGACACATAAAATAAATCGCAGGATCTCCAGATGCATCTCATTCAACCCCTTCATTTATAGACAAAGAAACTGAGGTCCAAAGAGGCCTAGTGGTCTGTCCAAGGTCACACAACCATGTAGCAGCAGAGCCTGGCTACCTCCGTCCTGACTCCCAGGCCAGTACTTTCTGGACAGTCCCCTCTCTCCTGTTGTGGCTCCTGGGAACCCAGGGACCAGATGAAAGCAGGAGCCACAGGCCGGCTAGCCACAATGCCACCCCAACACACCTGAGTAATTGGCCCAAGAGAACAAATGCTGGCTGGCATGAAATTTGCATATCATTTACATGCCATTCCCTAATGTTCAAAATATACAGAAATTCATCAGATCCACCTTTTCCTCTGTGGCCTCCAATTTTGGCTGCATCTTAATGGAAGGACCCTAGAGAGCATTGGTTCTTCTGGGCTGGTCACTGGCCCACCTGCCACAGTCCTTTCCCAGTCTGTCCCAGTCTCCTGGCTGTCACCCTGAGGCTACACAGGCCACCAGTTCAGGAAATCCTTCGTTCAACTGATCCAGGTTTCCTGTTCTGTGGTAAACGCACCACTGCCCATGTGGGAGTCACCTCAGGTGGTGCACGCATGTACATTTTTTACTTTAATACCCGTGTATTCGTTTTTATGTTGCTCTGAATTTATGACGAGGGATGCTGGTTTGCCATTTATGGCGGTGATATAAAGTTTCCCTTGAAACTAAATTTAAGTTTTTTTTAAGTGAGTCGATGGAAATAAAAATAGTAAGTAAATAATAGAACAGGCAGTGTGTCAATATGGCCAAAACAGAACTGCAATGACTGAGATTTTTGAAACGCTAGACTAATGGAAATGTCTCCTGCCACCATGTTGACTCGTCTGTCCTCGGTGGAGGTGAAGGCCAAAGGGACATAGTCCTGTGTGTTGAGAAGTGTTGACTTCCTTACCTGTGTCTGGCTTAGAGACACCTGGCCCAGGTACTATGGCATGTCTGACCACCTTGCCCTAGGATCCTACAGACCCTGGGGAAAGGCTTTGCGATCCAGTGTCTACCAAGCAAGCATCTCCCCAAGACCCACTTCCTCTCATGCCTCCCAGAAGCAGAGTCATGTTTTCCCACCTAGACCACCCACCAACATGGAATAAGCTATTTCTCCATCCATAAAAGCCTGCAAGGTAATTAACATCCCAGTCATTTAACTCGGCTGTAATACCCTCACCATTAATAAGCTAGCTAAGAGCTCCGCTTGAAATTAATAACTTGCAAATGACCCAAGAGCCCTGGTTTCATACCTTCTTTAAAAAAAAAAAAAAAAACAGAATTTAAATAGAAAAGCAATTCTCATTCATGAGCCAGTATTATTATTCATAACTGGAGAATTGTAAGGAGTAAAAGCCTTTTACACTTAATTAGAATCCTGAACATCACAGGAAAAGAGGGAGACCACGTCTCGCACATGGGATAAGGAGGCAAGAAGTACAAATCAAAGGGAAGAAAACCCCTCCCGTGTAGCTGCAGGTCTGCTCAGCGGCGTGAGGAGAGGGACCCGGGCCGCGTACATCCACGGCAGACAGAGAATCCAGCACGGGCAGTCACGTCGGGCGCTAAGGCTGGCAGAGGAGAAATACGCAAAGATGCCAGCGTGTTGTATCCACGTCCTCAAGACACAAGCGATAACGACTCATTTTAACTACAAGGGAAGCCAGAAGGGAGAGGGCAGAGGCAGAGAATGGAGACGAGGCGAGATGGCAAGCCTCATGAAATAACCCATATTTTCGGACAGGGAAGGAGACAGGCTCAGAGAGGTTGAGAGACTGGCCCTGGGGTGGTCCAGCCAGTGAGTGGCAAAGCTGCCAAGCGAATTCAAGTCCTTTTGATTGCATGCCACGCTGAGCCACCACGGCCACCGGGCACTGCTGTTCGCACAGCTGGCTCTGCTGGGTTTTCTTTTCCTCTGCCCTTTCCTTTAAACCTCCCAGCCTCCTGGTAAAGAGGACCCCATTGTCACACTTCACAGATCTGGAAACTGCAGCTCAGACTAGCCGAGGGTAAGTCCTGGCTGGGGCCGGGGCTGGGACTTGAACATGGGCCTTGGACTCAAAGTCCAGTGCTTGCCTCACACCAGGGCACAGACATCAGGAAAGTTGGTGGTTGAACCAAAACACACTAAGTTCAGCCGAGCCTCTGGAGCAGTGCCTGGGCTGGGGGCAGCCTGAAGCTGGGAGGAAAACCATGTCAGTGAAGTTGGTGGTTGAACCAAAACACACTAAGTTCAGCCTCTGGAGCAGTGCCTGGGCTGGGGGTGGCCTGGAGCTGGGAGAAAAAAACATGTCAGTAGTGGTATTGGCCTAATTAGCTCAGTTCAACTTTATTAGCAATAATACCACCAGCAGCAAGTGCTCTTTTTAGAGCACTTACATGGGCTGGGCACTTCGTTAAGCACTCGACCTAGAAACTCACTGAAGACTTACTCCAATGAAGTAGATACTGTCCTCTCTTTATGAGTGGGGAAACTGAGGCACAGGGAGGCCAGGCAACAAAGCCGTATGGCCAGTCAGTGGCTCAGCCCCCAGAGGCCTGCTCATAACCACTCGGGTACACTGCCTTCATGCTAATGTAATAACAGCAACGCCAACAATAGCTAAATGCTTGGCGAGCGCTGTTCTAAGGACTCTGTCCTCATAAGGACCCCTGAGGAAGGTGCTATTACCATCCCCCATTGTAGGTGTGTGAAGAAACTGGGGCTCAGAGAGGTGGCGTGGCTTCTCCGAGATCACGCAGCTGGGAGGAGGCTGAGCTGGCATTTGAACCGGAAAGAGAAGCTCTGGAGTCTGTACTTTTATCCCCTTCCCCCTCACGGCAGGGGACCCCAGAGTTCCCCGTGGCTTCTCCCGTTTCTACCTCATCACCCCCTCCCCTATGGAGCTCTTGCTCCCCTACACCCGCTCTGCAGATCGGCAGGGGGACCCAGCTGCCTGCTGGCTCCTCCTGCAGGCCGAGCCCCTCCGCCCTGCTCCAACAGTAGCTGCCCTCACCTTCACCCTCCCACCAGCCCACTCTGCGGCCCCTCTGCCCCCCTGAGCCCTCTCTAAAGGCCACACTAAGACTCAGGATGTCCCAGCTGTCAAGACCAGGCAAGTCATCTCGTCCACACCCACGCCCGCTCTACAGGTGGGGAGACCAAGGCCCCAGAGAGGATAATCTGGCTCGCCCAGAGTCATAGGCTGCTCCCATGCCCGCTAGACTCAAGCAGCCTGTTCCACGGGCTCCTAGTGCCCACTCCAAATCAGCACCCTCATCTCTTCCCTAATCTTATCGGCCAGCACTGGCATGAAGCTCCAAGAAGAGCTCTCAGCTCCAAGATGCTTCACCAGCTGGCAGGCCTGGGTCTCCAGGTGGGCCATCAACCACATGTGGACATGGGAAAATCACCGCCAAGAGGCTTATGATGGAATCCAGGCTCAGCAGGTGCTGTCTCTTCCAATTACGCGTGAGACAGGCCCTGTTAGCACTCGAGCCGATGGGAGAGGCCGGCTGTGCCTCAAACAGGAATTAGTTCATTGTCCCTTTTGAGGAACCAGATTTCCTAGGCAGTGTTTCCCAAATGCCAGGTTATAAAGCAGCTACATCAGAATCAGTTCTCAAAAAATACAGCATCTGGGGAAAGCGAAGAGGAGGTGGGCCGGGTCTGATGTCTGGCAGTCAGCGACCGAATTGGGCAGGGTCTGAGCATCGCCGGCCACAGCGTACCTGCGTCCCTGGAGCGCCCCAGGCTTTCCAGCGCCATGGCCAGGGCGTTGCACATCGTGATGGAGCAAGGGTGCAAGAGGCAGCGGGAAGAAGAAGTGGACGAGACGATGGAACAGAAGATGACGGAAGAGCAGGAGGGAAGGGAGAAAAAAGAGATGGAAGACAGAACGTCACTGGAGGAGACCAAGGGACAAATCCTGAAAGTGCACGAGAAGCTTTCGGCCCTGCAGGGAGAGAAGCACCGGCTTTTCCTGCAGCTCGAGAACGTTTCCCACGAGGAAGAAAAACAGAAGCGAAAGGAGCAGAGTGACCCGACCTGACATCAGCGGCAAACCCGCAGGCCTGGCCGTCCACACGGGAATTCGCCTGCTCGGCGTGCAGGGGAGCCCTGGAGGGCAAGAGTCGCCCGGGGAACCTCGGGGCAGCCGACAGAGCCAAACAGATGTTCACACCCCAAGGGCTTACAACCCAGCACTGCGTGGGCTCAGCAGCCGCTTTCACAGAGACCCCAGAGCACGGGCAAGATCGAGGCAGCACCTACGGGACGGCTCAGCCCCCACCTCGCTGTGGGCCCCCTCAACCCACCTAGAGTCCTAGTCAGCAGCTCAGAGCACCCTCGGCGGTTCCTGCCGCGCGGTCAGTACCTGTCGCAGCCGCAGCCGCAGCCACAGCCACAGCCACAGCCACAGCCACAGCCACAGCCGCAGCCCTACGCTGCGCACAGTCCCGTTCAGCCCATCCAGACGGGGTTCCTCCCACCTGGTGGTGTGTTGTCTTTGCAAACGCAGAAGGAACATGCTAACCAGCAAACTGGCTTCTCTGACTCATCCTCCCTGCGCCCCAGGTGTCCCCAAGCTCTGTATCCCACCCCGGGACTCCTTGCCTCCCCGCAGCCCCCCCGCTCCATGCAGATGCAACCAGTGGGAAAGTCAAGCTTTGCAGCTACCAGCCAACCTGCTCCCCGGCCCCCTTTCATCCAACACAGGCAGAAACCGCGACTCTACCACAAGTGCCCATTAAAATTTATCTTCAATCACATCCCCAACCCGCCCCCACCACCATGGGTGAGGGTCCCCATGTGTCCTAGTCCAAGTCAATAAAATCTGCCATTGCTCCTGGAAAAAAATAATACAGCTTCTTACGCTCCCCTCCTAAGAGAGCGTCATCTGGCAGGTCTAAGAGAGGGCTCAGGATTCTGTGTTTGAAAAGCCCCCTGTCCCCACCCAGCTAATTGGGAACCGCTGCTCAGATCACTTGATTCACAGAGGGTTAAATATGGAGGCATCTCAAGGACCCTCTGGCTCAGCCCACCCATTATACAGTTGGGAAAATTGAGGCTTATCCTAGGTCACTGGGTGGCTCAGTGACAGTGTGGAGTCAAATCCAGGTGTCCCGGCTCGCAGACTGGGATGCTTGCCCTCCTGTTAAGCCACCTTAGGGAGCAGCAGGAAAGTCCTTCTAGTTCAAGGCTGGAGGCCATGCCTGGTGCAGAGCAGGACCTTCCTGGAGATGTGTTGGATGGAAATGAAGAGTCTTGACAGGGGACAGATAGTCCCTGTTTTTGCCCATGTCTCCCTGTTCCCTGAGGAACGGGGAGCTTATCACAGTGCTCCGTGCAACGCATTCAAACACACACACAGTGTGGGTGAGTGTGTGACTGGATCAGGCCACCCCAGGTCTTAACCATCATCACTACGCCCCCACCTCTTGGGACCTATAATTTAAACACTGCGTTTCTAATCTCAATTGCCTCCCGATCTATTGATCTTACCACACCTAAACAATAACAATGCTATGTTTTAAAACACCCCCGAAGCTCAGTTTCCCCTTTTATAACCTGGGTTGC
>NW_006436888.1:4824260-4828641 GCF_000325575.1 Pteropus alecto | reverse complement strand
CAGGAATCAGAGGTCATGATGCTGTAAAAAGCCTTGAATGTCCAGAGGCCCCTATAGACAAGAGGAGTCGTAGCCGATCCCAAAGACGGCCCTTCGAGGACGCCACCATCAGATGGCCTCCCGACTACACTACACCTCTCTGGAGCATGTAGGGCCAGAACGTTCAACCCTCTCTCCTGATATGTAAACTGAAGCTCGGCAAGGTAAATGACTTACCCAAGGAAGCACAGCTGGTTATCCGAAGGTCCAGGACCGGAAATCAGGATGTGGGGGCAGGTGTAATACAGGCCAGTTGGGGTTAACTAGGAGAGGCTCTCGGAAGAGATGAAGCAGCTTTCATACCTTCTTTCGCCGCACACGTGCACACATGCACACGTGCACACGCATGTACATGCACCCCCACATTCACACCCCCTCTTTCTGCCAGCCCTGAGAGAATCAGGAACGCATTCAGTGCAGAGGATGAGCTAGACAATTACTCTGTTGCTCCAGCTCCTAATTTCTCTGTCCTTGTCCTTGGACACAATTGAGAATTTCTTTTAGGTTCACAATTAGGCTCCTTCTCCAACTGGCATTGTCTCTGCACCTCACCACGTGACTCCCGTCTCCCCGAGCTTTGCAGCCTCTCAGCCCAGCAGAGCCTGACAAATCCTTCCCGCAGCGTGTATGTCTCAGGCTCAGAATAACCTCCCCAAATAAAATAAAAACCCTGACGAAGTGATTCTAGGTGACTCAAAGCATTCTGTTCACAGCAGCATCCCCAGTGTCTGCTTTCTTCCCAGGTCACAAACACGTCTCGTCTACCATAAGCATTCGGACCAAGTCCAAGGACAGCCAGGGAGGCCCATTGCACCAAAGACCCTAAACGACTGAACCACGACGATGAGACACACTCACCTTCCCACCTTGAGTGCGTTGGGGGTCGTGGAAGAAAGACATCTGGTCTCTTGTGTGGCTAATAATGACAACTGTAGCAGAATTGTCAATACAAGTACTTGCCACTTACTCTATGCCGGACGCTGTTCCAAGCATTTTGCATTTATTAGCTCATTTAGTTCTCACACCAACTCCGTGAGACTGTTGTCATTGTGCCCATTTTACAGATGGGAGCGCTTATTAAAACTGAGACCGTCTGAGAAGCGGAATCAGCATCCTTACCTGGCAGTGATCATTGGAGCAGAGAAATGGCTCCCCCTTTGGGGGGACATGTGTACTCCAGCGTACCACAGTCTCCACTGCCCCCTATTGATTACATCCAGTCAGCCAGGCTCATTTAACTGACTCGCTCCACCCCTGCAGGTGTCTGAGTTTTCAGCTCCTACACTGTGCTGCCTTCTCCCCTGTACTTCCTCTACCTTCATCTAGTTCTTAAGGAATCAGGATCTGAGACCTGCAAATCTACCAAAAGCTCCATCCTCTTCCTTCCTTCAGATGGACTCCTCCAGGAAGCCTTCCTTGTTTAATCAGCGATTCTGCAAATGCCTGAGCTGAAAAAAAAGTTCTTGGAGGTCATCTGGTCCTAACCCAGCAGTTACAGATGAAGAGACTGAGGCCCAGAGAGCTATGAAATGCTGCTCCCCCTTCACCCGGTCATCAAGCCCTGTCCCACCAAGAAGGTCCCCACTCCCCTTCCTACCTGTGGAGGTGAGGTAGAGCTGGAGCTATTCTCATGCCCATTTTACAGATGAAGGACCTGAGCCAAGACTCTGGGTCTCTCTTCGCAGCATATGAGGCTGCTCTCACTTGCAAGGTCTGCCTGACCACAAGTGAGGGCCGACTCCCTCTTATTATTCCTGGCTCTCCTATTAGTCCCTGAGCTCTAGGACCAGGTCTGGGCCCTCCTCGCCTTTGCCTGGGCACAGGCATCAGAAAGCCCAAGCCTGGGGCCCCCACTGACCCTCGTCCTGAGACTCAGGCCCCTTCATCCTGCCTCCTCCACATCATACCCACCCCAACGACACTCTCCTGCTGGCCTAGGCACGGCCTGATTCTGCCCCAAATTTCCCAGCTGAAAAAGGAGCATCACAGAGGCTAAATTTGACCCAAAGTCACAGGTGCTCCTGGAAGAGCTGTGACCAGCGCCTGGCCCCTGACCCTTGAATCCTCTTCACAGTGTTTTCCACTCCACTCTGCATTGACCCCCACCAGAAGCCAAGAAGGGACTCTGCAACGTCACTGTGACCATTCCCCTCTCTTGGACCTCCCTCCAGGGACCCTGACCACCTGGAAGTCCTCCCCTTTTCTAGGTGGAGTCTTGGACCCACCCCAAGACAGTTATTTCGGCATCTTTGATACCCAGGTCCTGGCAGATCCCTGAGTGCCCCGCCCCTCCTCCCCAGGACCCTGCCCATCTCCGATACGTGCAGCGCTATCTGTGCATCTGTGCAGGTTGCACGCTGCTCCCCTGGCACAACCACCTGGCCGCAGTCCTGATTGTCACTCGCTAGACATTGCCATACGTCCTATGCGGTGCAGCTGCCAGCTGCAGGGAGTGCTGTGGCAGCCCGCCACTCCACAGACCGGGGAGCCTCGCCTTCCCCTCTCCTCCCTGCCCGCTTCCGCCCCAAGGCCACCAAACTCCTTCAGGCCACTGGGGGTGGACCTCCAGGAGTGACATGAAGGTTCCCACGAGCAAGGGAAATCTTGCTTGGCTGTAATTAAACTCTGCCACCATGCAGGCTGCAGACAAAAGGGAACTCGTAATGGGATTAGAATTGTTATAAATTAAAATCATAAATTCAATAAACGCCTTATCAACCTCCCTCTGGAAACGGCTGGCCCACAGCGGCTGGCTTTGATAGGCATAATGGAGGGGCCATGGGAAGACGGGTCAGTGCAACCAGGCAGGCTGCAGGGGTGGAAGACTGCGGCCCAGCTGCCAGCCCAAGCTGATGGGACCAGGTCAGGGGGCCCCTCTCCATAGAATGCTCCCACAAGGGCAGACCACAACAGCTGATAGTGCCTGAGAACCAGCAACCGCACCCTATCGCCCCCATGATTTAATCCAGCCTAACTCCTCACCAACTTCCTGCCTTAGAATTGCTGACACATGTCTCTGCCACCTACCACACGGGCACCCATTAAATGGCCTTTGGCCTCGCGTGTGGGGTGTGGTGGAAGGACATACTTTGACACAGCAAACTTCTGGGTTTGAATCCCAATCCGGCACATGAGAGTGTCATGACCTTGAACGGGTGTCTGTGTTCGGGTGCTTTCGCCTTCACCCGCATCATGAGAGCACCTTCCCTCCTCCCTTCCTCTCATCCTCGCATTCTGCACATAGTCACAAAGTTCTAACTGAGTGCCAGACCATGCTAACCACTGGGGGAAATAGCAATGAGCAAGACACGCAAGGTCGTGGAGCTGACCTTCCAATGAGGGAGACATACATAAGCAGGCAAGTTCATGAATAATTGATTATCATTGCAGAGAGACCTAAAGGAGGAGCTCAGAAGACCCAACCAAGGTGGAAAGAGGAACAGGCAGTAAGAGAAGATTTTCGTGAAGAATTAAAGCTCTAGTCTGAAGAATGAGCTAAGAGAAGAGGGTGGGGGAAGCATAAAGAGCTCTCAACATAGGGGAAAAGCATGTGCAAAGGCCCTGGGGTGGGAGCTGCAGGCAGTAGGGGATCCTAGTTTTATGGGACCTAAAGTGTATACAACTTGAGCGGGGAGCAGGGGCTTTTTTTTTTTTTAAAGAATACAAAAAATGCAAAATTGGGTGCGAAAGTTAATGTTTATTTAGAATGAAATAAAGTTCTAAAGTTTAGAATGAAATAAAGTAAATGTTTATTGAAATGAAAACTGTTACAAATTATACATTTTATAAAGCTGAAAAATAGTGCAAAGATCACAAACGTCCAGGGGAAAATATATTTTTGTTAACTGCTTAACACACCTCTATAATATCTTCTTCTTACATTTTTGCCTGCATATTCTTGGATTCCTTCGTAGGTCAAGATTTTGTAGCATCAGGAACTAGTCTGAAATGAAGAACACATTATCTGAGAGGAGAAGTATAGTAAATGGAATAAAGAGTAAACAGAGTGAATAAAGAAACGGATCAAATGCCCTATCTAGAGGATGGGAAAGCCAAGGACACTCGATCAGAATGGCAAGAAAAAAGATGCCAAGACTATAAAAATAATTTAAGGAGCATATGTGACATTATTAAGGGTCCAAATATCCGGCTGATCAGCATAACTGAAGAAAATCAAATATTGAACAGCTGTTTGAAGAAATAATGATGGAAAACTTCCATCACCTGGTGAAGGAAATGGACATAAAACCCCAGGAAGCTCAGAGAATTCCAAAAATCAGGGATCCAAAGAGGCCCACAGCAAGACACATCATAATTAAAATGCCAAAGGTTAAATATGAAG
>NW_006436888.1:4819556-4824183 GCF_000325575.1 Pteropus alecto | reverse complement strand
AGAAACTATGCGGGACAGAAAAGCTTGGCAAAAAATATTCAACAGAATGAAGACTTAGGATCTACAACCAAGAATACTTTATCCACCAAAGCTATCATTTAGAGTTGAAGGACAGATAAAGAGCTTCCCAGACAAAAATAAGCTGAAGGAATTCATCAATATCAAGCCAGGTTTTACAAGAATTCTTGAAAGGATTTCTTTAAAAAGAAAAAACATGTATCAAAAACAGGAATAAAGAATGGTAACAAGTACATTTCTATCAATAAGTACCTTAAATGGAAAAGAATTAAGTGCTCCAACGAAAGGATGGAGTGGCTAAAAGGATAAGAAAACAAGACCCCTACATATGAAAAGGAAGAGAATGGAAAAAGATATTGCTGTGATGAACCTAGACAGTATTAAAGTCAGATAGAGAAAGATAAATACTATATGATTTCACTTATATGCAGAATTTAAGGCATAAAAAGAACAAACTAATCAAAAACAGACTCACAAATATAGTGGACAATTTGGTGATGCACAGAGGGGAGAGGGGTTTGGGTGGCTGGGAGAATGGGGTGAAGGGTTAAAGAAGTACAAATTAGTAGCCGATGGATGGTCACCAGGATGGGAAGCATGGCATAAGTAATGCAATTAGCATTAATATGTTGGCTAGGTGGAGGGTCAGGGGAGGGAGGGAGCAATTGGGGACATTGTTTTACGAACTCTATAGATGTCTAACCAATGTACTATATACTTGAAACTAATTAAAATAAATTTTAAAAAAAAATTTTGTAGTATCATTTTCCAGAGAGAAGATAGAAAGATAATGCCCCAGCAAGAATGAGTGAAACACACACACATATATTAATCTACATAGATATATAATACATACATATATAATAAATGTATTTTCTTTTGTGGGATGTATGAGACATGCGGCTTCACACAGAGACACACTTATTATCTGTAGAGCTGCTGTAAGTTTGTGCCCTACTGTGGTCAACAGAATAACGGTCCCCAGATATGTCTATGCCCTAATCTCCAGAACCAATGACCATGTTAGTTTACATAGTAAAGGGGAATTAAGGTTGCAGATGGAATTATTAAAATAGGGAAATTATCCTCAATTATCCGAGTGGGTTCAATATAATCGCAATGGTCCTTAAAAGTGGAAGAGGGATAGAGAAGAGAGAAAACCAGAGAGATGGCAGCATGAGAAGGACTTGGCTTGACACAGACGGAGGAAGAGGCCACAAGCCAAGGAGTATAGGCAGCCTCTAGAAGCTGGGACAGGCAAGGAAATGGATTTTTTTTTCCCCGTTAAGCCTCCAGGAAGGACTGCAGCCCTGCTGACACCATGAGTTTAGCCCTTGATTTGAGACCATTTTAAACTTCTGATCTCCAGATCAGAAGATAATAAATGTGTAATGTATAAGCCACTATGTTTGCGAAAATTTATTAAAGCAGTAATAGGAAACTAATACGCCTACGAACTCAGGAATTCTGATCAATTCCATTTCACATGATTACCATCAAAAAAGAAATACACACACACACACACACACACACACACACACACACACACACACACATGCATGTATTTGATGCATTCTCAAGTATGTTCCTTACTGGAGAGAGCTCTTATTTTGACAAGGCCTCCACAGAACCCAATCTTCCACTTAAAAATGTCCACATTCGATGACTGGCTTCCCACTCTATATTGTCAAACCTTCTGGGCCGAGCACCATAGGACACACTTATCTCATGCGTCGACCCCTGACCTTGTGTCTTCATGTCACAACCTTGGGTGAGTCATGCCAGGGGGAAGAGAGCTCCTTACCTAGGCTCACACTAAATGAATCCGTCACTCAGCTTTGCTTTAGATGGATTCTAAAACTACCCAGGCTCCTCCAGCACCCCCTGACCCAAGGGTGGGGGAAGGTGGTAAAGTCCGAGTGGGTCACAGTTAGCATCATCTACATTAGCGGATTTTACGATCACGCCTGACTGTGCGTGCACCGCGCTAGCATCAGGGACCTGTGCAATAGAAGGAGACCTGAGCCTTGAGCTTGTGGCAGATCCACGCTTGCTCCCATGAATTAACTCAAAGCAGAAACAGTGCTTGGGGCACAGAGAGCCTGGCGGAGTGACGGGGGCACGAGGTGGGCCGGGGAGCTGGGCCAGACCATGCAAGGCCTTATAGCTCAAAGCAGAGCCTTGAACCTATCCGGTCCACCAGGGGTCAGCAGGACAGTGTAAGGTGAGATCACCGCAGCTGCAGGGTGGTGAGCTGGCTGGAGGAGGAGGACCTGGACACTGGGAAGGTTACTGCAGGAGTCCTAGGAGCACCATGGAGGCTTGGAGGGGCTGAGGGTGACGATGGGAAGATTGGAGAACCACTTAGAAGGCAGCAGCCATGGACTTTGGGATAGGTTGGAGGCAGGGCTTGAGGAAAAGGCAATCAATGTCAGGGGTGACTCCAACCTTCTAGCTGAGAGACAGGAGGACTCAAAGGGGTGGGGGCTCCAGGAGCAGGAGCCGTGAGGGAGAAGAGGGGACCCTGTATGCCCAATCCCCTTTCCTGTCCCAGCCCACAGGACAGAGAAAGGAGTCTTGCCTCGCTTCCCTTGCAGCCAAATAACCATGTTGGGACGAGACTAAGAACATCCTGCCACACTATCGTGACACCAGGACCTCAGCCCAGGAGGCAGAGCAAAAAACTCACAGAAACAGAAACAGAGTTCCGTCCTTGTGGACAGTACTCTATCTCACAGCCTCTCAAGACCCACCATCCAAACGCAAGGCTTCCCCCCACCTCTCAAGCTCCCCTCTAGCCGCTGGGTCTCCATCCCCCGCACCCCAACTCCCAAGCCAAGGACGGAGTCATTGCCAGAGCTTATTAAGCCTCTAATTAATTGAATTGAATTTTTCCCCCTCATTGCATGCTGTTAATTAGTTTCTTATAGTAACGAAGACTATTATTCTTGGAAGTAATAACTTGGACCAGGAGGCAGTTTTAATGTTACTTGTAATTGCTGGAGGAGGTAGGGTCCTGGGCTCAGGTGGGCGGGACTAATTCAGGAAAGTCAGCATGATTCTCTTATTTAAAAGATGACTTTCGGTTTGTCTTAATGTTGTTCAGCATCTTCCCAATTTCCTCCACTGGAAAGCATTATTTTTATAATATCGAAAGTAAAAAATAATAATAATAATAAAATAACCCATAAATTTAAGGCAAGGAAGACCTTAGAGTGTTTAGGAAGATGGTACCTGCGAGCAAGGAGCCACGGTGGGTGGGCTCCCTTGGCTCCCACAGTGTCTGTCCCAGGCGATGCTTTTCTGTCCCATCTCCATGAGCCCACAGCTAGTGAGCGCCAACACCAGAATGCGAGACCGACTATAAGCCAGGGGCCTAATGCTGACCCAAGCTGAGCTAAGAAGAGAAAACAGCTGGGGGCAATGTCTCCCCCAGATCAGGAATCAGGAGTTCACGATGAGGAACAAGAAGCATCGGAAATCACTGAGTCCCTCCCACCTCGGTCTCCCATCTTCATAGAGCTTGCACTATAGTGAAAGAAACAAAGAAATAAGTAGACAGAAAATAAACTAAAAGAGGAAACCGTGGGTGCAGAGAAACACTCCTTAGCTAAGATGGTCTGGGCCTCCTTGAGGAGATGACGGTGAAGCTGAGATCAAAAGGCTGGGGGGAGCGGGGAACCCCAGTCATACAGAGGAGGGGTCTGTGTTTATCTCTGGGGAGGGGCCTCAGTGCACTGCCCATCCCCCACCAGATTCCTGCCTCCTCGCGGCAAAGCCAAAAGCTGTCGCTTGCACTAGTAGAAGCACCTCAATTAGCCTCAAGGTCTTAACTCCATCGTTAGCTTGGCTGTGGGAGGGGAAGGGAGGAGAACAAATCTGATTCCCAAAACGACCTGTGATGTCAAAAAGTGGCCAAACAGAGGCCGAAAACCCCTGGCTCCCCAGCGGGAGCTCATTTGGCTCCTGCTCGGTTCTCCCAGGATGAAGCAACTGCCTGCCAGAAGGAGGAACGTCCCTGGCTGCTTTCTCAGGCGCCCATCCCTTGCCGCTCCAGAGGACAGTATCGGTCAAAGCGCTTAGGTGCAGAGGTGTGCTGGGAAACGCTTAACAACCAGCTCTCTGAAAGGGGAAAGCCCTGAATTGTAGCACCCGCCAATTTCCGTGGTGTAAATGCTCCCACTGTGGCCAATTTCAAACTACCCACCTGACGTCAGCAAAAGCTGAGTTGGGAAGAGTCGGCCCGGCACGCGACTGCTTCAGGTGTGATCCCGAGCAAGTTGCCTCATCTGCGAAGTGAGGGTTGAATGAGACAGGTAGGTAACCATCGCCATCCGGAAGGGCCTGACGCCGATCGATGATGATAAAGTAAGGGTTTCCTTCTCCCCGCCTTCTCTCTTGTTTGACCATCTGGGCAGGGATGTGGTGGGGTGGGTTTGAGGGGTAAGCGCTAGGATGGAGAATGTAGAAATGAATTCCCACCTCCAGCCAGTGCCCAGAGCAGAGTCTCGCCTACTGAGTGGTAGCAGAGGGGTGCAAAATATAATGACTTAGTCTCCCCAGGACAGGAACGAGGCTTGGGTGGTTCATCCCTGTATGCCCAGCCCCC
>NW_006436888.1:4791314-4819512 GCF_000325575.1 Pteropus alecto | reverse complement strand
AAGAGTAGATGCTAAATAAATATTTGCCAAATGAGTGAATGAATGAATCAGAGTCCCCTCCAAATGGCGGATGGTAGCCTCCTCCCTCTCTCAGCCCGTGCACATGCCTGACAGGTAGCCCGAATTATGGGTCACCAGTCAGGCAGCCCCTGGGACACTGGAAAAGTGTCATGAGGCCTGCGGATGGGCCTGTGGTGCTATGTGAGAGCAGGTTAGAGACGGCCCTGTGATTAATCACAGCAAATGCCTGGGAAATAAATATCGCATCGCCCTAGCCCTTCCCATCTCAGCCTCTAATATCCTTTCTGCAGGAAGAGGCCTTATTATTCAGTGCCTGTGGTGACAGCTAACGAGTAAATCAGTGGCCTGGAGATTACTCCCTGGGGAAATTGGATGTAGCTTCTGGTGAGGGCCACTCTGCAGGGGCTGCGTGGGAACAGGCGGGGTCACTCGGGGCAGGAGTTGGGGCAGGGGTGGGTATGGAGAGAAACTCCCTGCCCATCTTCCTGCTTCCCATGAAGCTCGCCTGGTTGGGAACCCTACTCCCACCCCCACCCCTGTGTCGTCACTTTCCAAGCTCTCATTCAGCGCCCCCACCCTGCTGTCCAAGCTGTCACTCACCTTTCTCAGACAGAACCAGCTCATTGGTGAAATACACAGAGGCACAATTCAGATGAAGCATCGTGTGGTCTCCTGGGCAGTCGTCCTTTCCAGAGCCCTAAATTCTGGACCAAAATCCACCCTCCTGGGCTGGAGGAGGTGGAATTATATCCACTACTTACAATGATGAGATCACATCTGCTTTCCTAGTGTTGACACCTAATTCTTTACTATTTGCCTGGCATATAACAGCCCCTCAATAAATATTTGTTGGATAAATATATGGATAAATGAAGGCACAAAGAAATGGCTACAGAACAGGAAGGCAGAGGTGTGCATTTTTCATCTATTTCTCGGCCTCATTATGTTTCTAATATTTCCAAGGACACACCACCACTTTTTGTCACAGCGGCAAAATTATTCACGGGGTTACACTAATTTCTTCTAGTCTCTTGCTTCAGGCACTGCTAGTTTTGCTTCCTTTTCTCCTACTGACAGAATGTCACCACCCTGAAGTCCTCTTCCCCACTCCAGATGGTGGGCACCATAAGCAAACTGGCCCCTGTGTCTGCTGACTTCTACATGCCCAGCAGGCCCCCATGGGATCCCTCAGAGTCAGCATTCCAGATGCTGGGCCAGGCAAGGAGATATTTGGGGGGGTAAGGGGGCTTTCCTGTTGCCTTGAAACCTCATGGGGGAGCCAAGTTCTGGGGACAAGTGCCTACAGGGCTTTGCAGAGAATGGGGAGCCACGAACTTGGTAAAAGTTAAAGACCCAGTTCCAAGCTCTCCCCAAGGTCAAAAGGATACAGCAGTGCCGGCCCCGCTGCCTGCCACTCTGGCAAATCTTTCTCCTAATTATATCTGAATTATG
This sequence comes from Pteropus alecto, assembly GCF_000325575.1. Classification (NCBI taxonomy): domain Eukaryota; kingdom Metazoa; phylum Chordata; class Mammalia; order Chiroptera; family Pteropodidae; genus Pteropus; species Pteropus alecto. Next base: position 4,818,039 of record NW_006436888.1, on the reverse strand, counting down.
CAAATCAATACCGATGTCAATATACAGTTTCCTCTAACAAGTTGAGAACATGCAAGAAGGGAAGACCTGGGGAGACGGAGGCCCATGTAACTAAGAATGAGTTTCTCTGTTTTTCTCTTGGCTGAGGGAACAAATGGCCGCATGACGACCCCAGAGAAGAGGAGGTCGGGGGACTAAGGAGGCAGAGGGCAGATGGAACATGTGGGCCAGAGTGAGGAGAGAGATTGGCGCCATGCTGAGAGCATGGTCAAATACGTGATCAAATACGTGATCTTGGAAATTCTCTTCCCACTAAGCCGCTTCAAATCCTCCGAAGCTGGGTGTCGGGAGCTGAGGAACACAGAGCAGGTGCAATCTCTTCCTCCATGGACATGGGTTAAGAAGAATAAAATGAATTAATTAACGGGAAAGCTATCATACATTGGAGCTTTGCTCTGTGCCTCTGTGAAGCACTGTACTTCCATGTTCTCACTGAATCCTCAACGCCGAGTTCGATACTACTATGACCCCATTTCGAAGATGAAGATAGTGAGGTCGGAGAGGTGAATGTCCTGCCAAGGTCTCATGGCTGCAAGTAGAAGGCTGGACACTACCCCTGGTTGTCCCACTGTACCCCCATTGCTTCATTAAACGCAACTAGGGGATCATAAACAGACCACGGGCAGGCGGAGTTGCCTATGGAGGAATGGAAGAAGAGACAAGGACATGGGGGCCTTGGGCAAGGACTCCCTCCTGCAGGCCCCTCATGCAAGGAGGAAGCACCAGGCCTCAGCTCCAGGAAGAGAAAGGTCATCACAGGGCCTGGCTTAACTCTCTTTGGAGTTTATGCCCAAGATAGAGACAGGAACACACCTGAAAAGCTCTTCATGTGTTCAAACAACAAACACTCTTTAAGCTGAGGGCCCAGCATGAGGCACTGTAGAAAAGTGATTAAGAGCCTGGCCTCCATCAAGTCCCAGCTCTGCTACTGGTACCCATCTGGCTTATGACAGTTACTCTATGCCTCAGTGTTTATGTCTCTAAAATGGGATGGATAACAGTGCTTGATATATAGCAGGTGCTCAAGAAATGTTAGCTATTGTGATTGCTCAGGGCAGAATGAATGAGGCTCCTTGAGGAGCTCGTAACATAAGGAGAATAGGGGAAAGATAGCACTGTGGTAAGAAGGGTTAAGAGAGAAATAATGGTAAATGGTCAGTCAGTTATGGGGGTGAATGAAGGGACGGTGGGAGACCAAGAAGGTAGCACTTACCCTTTTCTGGCAAGTGCTTTGAGGAAGCGTGGAGCAGTCAGGGAAGGCTTCCTGTAGGTGATGACACTAGGGCTGAGTTGTAAATGATAAGTGTTGCTCACCAGGTGGACAAGAGCAGCAATGGCTTTCCAGGCAGAGGGTTCAGCCTGTGCAAAGGCCTGGAGGCGTTCAGGATATCTGCAGCTGGCAGTGGCAAGAGCTGAAGCTGGAGAGGTGGACAGGGCCTTGCCTTCCAGAGGCCTTGAATGCCAGGCTGAAAGGTTCAGATTTCATCCCAGAAGTGCCAGGGAGACCCAGAAGAGAGACAAAATGAGCCTTGCAACTTCAGAAAAGTTGCTCTGAAGCTGAGTTGGGTGGGGCTGGAGCAGAGGGGGTGAGGCAAGAGGCTGACTCCTGGAACCTAAGCCCCAAGCTCCCAGCTCCCAGCCAGACTCCCTCTGTGGGGCTGCTGTGGGAGCCAGAGCTCAGCGGGACCAGAGAAGTTATTAATCGCTCCACGGCGCCTCAGGCCATGGTCCATTTGCTGCCTTTCTTGGTCTGTTTTGAAACTGTGAAATGAGCCCTAGTCTTCAAGGCAGCCGTAATAACCAACCCGATTCTGACATTTAAATTACAGATGGCATTTTCAATTAAACAGGCGCTCTCAGCAGGTTTAATTTAGCTATCAGTTCTGGTCTGTTCTTTAAGTGCTTAAAAAAAAAAAAAGGGCCAGCAGTGAATTCTAGATCTCTTTGCAGGAGGTGGGAGGGTCTCCAAGATATGATGCCAATTCTCAACTTCTGGCTCCCACGGGAACTCACGCAGCCTCCTGTAAACAGTTACGCTCCATTGAATTCACCCTTGTGAATTCATACCCAGAGGCACTCACAAACCACACACACAAACACAGAGCCAGCTTCCCGGCTACAAATCCAGTGGCACTGGGGTCACCGTTGCCACAGGTGTGCAGAGGCTGTGCCTCTCCCATCTGACCAGAGAAACAGTAAGAGATTCCAGAGCCAGAAACACTCGAATCTATTACTAACTAGTTATGTGACCTGGAACAACATACTTAACCTTACTGAGCCTTATTTTCCCAGCTGTAAAATGAGAATAAAGATGAGCCATGTTGAAATAATGTGTTTAAGTGTCCAGCGCTGGTGCTGGCTGATGTAAGCCCAATAATCCTCGTGCCTTCTTCCTCTCCTTCCCTTAAACTGACACCCTGTCAACGTAAAGCTTTCGCATTCAGAAGGTTCTCCGGTCTTAGAGGCCCGCAGGGTGCTGTCCGTGGTGCTGAACCTCACCTACTGCTTCCTCAGTTCCGGGTGAGTTATCTCCCTACCCGCAGCCCGGTCAGCTTGCTCTGAGAATCTCACTCCACCCAAGGCAGCCACTGCAGATGACCTGAGTGACAAAAGCCCAACTTTTCCCTAAAGGTTCTACTTCTCCATATCTAAAGTGACTAAACCTTGGATGGGGGGAAGAGGCACCCAAAGAAACAACGTGACTGGTCCCTAACCCCCCACGCATATTGACGCAGCAAATCTCCAGCTTCAACCCAGCAAAAGTCCAGCTGCAGGGCTTCGGCAGGTTGTGCCTGAGGATTTTGTTAAGCCTGGATGACCCCTGCTCTCCTTTTAGGTTCTGGACAGTGTGTAAACGGGCCGCCGTCTCTGACCACAGTGTGTGCTGGTTCCAGGAGGAAGCTGGCTTTGGAGAAGCTGCAAGTGTCCAGTTAGGGTGTATTCGCATGGACTGCCTGGCCCCTCACCCCCAAACCAAGTTCTGATTGGTTGGAATTAGGGCCAAGAGAAAGAGAATGCAGAGGTTATCGGCCCCACTTTACAGTCCAGCTAACGAAAGCCCAGAGAAAATCAGAAATCCACCCAGTGTGTCAGGTCAGGTCCAAAGCTCCAGTCTGCCCTAAGACCAGCAGACAGAATGATGGCGGTGGGGAGACCGCGGCCCAGAATCTGGTTAAAACAGTATCTCCAAGGCTGTGCATTCGGGGCATGGCTGGATCTCCAAGGGAGAGTTTTATAAGAGAGAAAACTCTTTGGCTCTGGGAGAACCTTACATGCAGAACATTTACAGTCACAAAGCACTTCTCTACCACATGTCTCATCGGCTCTGGCAGCAGTTCAATGTGATAGATATTGTGATCCCATTTCACAGGGACAGAAGCTGAGGTTCAGAGAAGTGGAGCAACTCGCCCAAGTCCACCCTGGGAGAAAGCAGCAGCATGTGGACTTGAACTCTGGACTTGGGAAGTCCCATTCTCCTTGTCCTCATGCCCCAGGCCACCTCTCAGGAGGTGAAAGAGAGCTGGCAGAAGACAGGAAGGGCCAATGCCTGGCCTAAGGGCAAAAACATGGGGCCCGAAACTGAAGCTACAGAGGTTCAGACCAGACTCAGGAAGGCAGATGGGTGTGTGTATCCACACACATGCAGCCCCTCGCACTTTCAAAACTGGTCACATCTGGCCTCAGGTAAGGCTGAAGCACCATCTTCCCAGGCAACTCATCTACTTTCACCCTCCCGCTGTCCTGTCCAGCAGTTCTAATCTGTCTCCACCCCGTGCCTTCCCAGCCACAGCTTTCAGGGCCAGCCGTGACTGGCAAGTCTCCTTTTACAGGCCTCCCATCTCTCTACTATGTGCTGGACCCAGGAGGGGACTTGAGCCCCCTCCCTGCATATGTAAAAACCAGATCAATATTGAAGTCCTCAGTAAGCACCGGGTGTGTGCCCAACGCTTTATGCAGAATAAACTTAACTCTATCAAGTAGGCATCGTTATGTCCATTTAAGAAAAAAAAAAAACTGTTGAGATATGGAGAGGTAAATAACTTGCCCAAGGCCACCCAGCTGGCTCATGGTAAAAATCAAATTTGAACCCAAGTCCTAGCTGCCCTCTGCTCCAGGCTGGTGGCTGTGAGACGGCAGTGGGCAGAAAAAAAAAAAAAGAGGGAATTATGGAAAGGCTTCCTTTCTAAATTCTCTTAGTCCCAGCCTGCATTCTGCACCAGGCGCCCCTCAGCCCCTCCTCAGGTCTATGAACCCTAAAGATGCTTCTGTCTCCCCATCACGGGGAATGAACAGGCTGGGGAGGGAGTGGGAGACGCACAATGGAGGGGGCACAGAGGCAGCGGCTGCTAGGGGCTGGTCAGGGCAAGGAGCTGGGATGCCCGGCCGTGGGGGAGGGAGCCCGAGGAATTAGAGTGAGGAACCACTAAAAAAAAAAAACAGAAAAAGATGGATCCCAGTCCACCCTGAGACAAGAAACTTCCATCCTCAGTGAGGACTCAGAGATGTCCAGGAAAGACAGAGAGGTCACCCAAGGCACTCCCAGCTCTGCCGAGCCCCTCTACCTCCCTTCCAACCCCTCCCCACCTCTCATTTCCATATGCCCCCTCTACTGCCCGACTGCCCTTGCCCAAAGTGAAAAGGATTCCCCCTCTCTTGATAGCCCCCAAATATCCAAGAGATGATAACAGGGTCCCTCTTGAGTCTAAAAAGCAAAATTTCCTTTCCCCCAAGCTCCTGGATTAGGGTAGGGACAAAGCACAGCAAGGGCTTGGTCCTGTTGCCCCTTCCCCAAATCCCTGTGGGCCACAGGAAGAAACTCTGATGCCCCCACTCCCTGTCCCTCGCAGGGCCTCTTGCCCTGGCCCCTCTTTCAGAGGCCTGGAGTAGCCTCTATATCTTCAGAGTAAATATTAATAAAATCTAATATTTCTTTTGAGCATTGACTGTACCAGGGCTACACAGAACACTTTACATACAGCATCCAATTTCATCCTCATGGCCACCCACAAGGTAGGCCCAATCTTCCTCCCTATTGAACACATGAGGAAACTGAGGCTCAGAGAGGTCTAGAGCCTTACTCAGAGTCAGACAGCCAGGAAGGGATGGACCTGGTCACTCTGCACTCAGGCCTGAGCTGGCGACCTCTCAGAACTGATGCCAAGTTCATTGCTCTGTGCTTCTTCTGGCTCCTGAGATCCCACGTGCCTGGTGGTCAGGGGCCACGCGGTCAGATCAGGCTCCTGAAGACCCAGTAGAAGCCAGGTCCCGTCGACTCCACCCATTTCCTGCCTTATCTCCTCCCTGGGCCCAGAGCCTTCCTGGAGCTGGCACTGCCCTCCGCAGCCTGGGTTCTCCTCCCAGCCCATCCATACTTTCCACCCGAAGGACACAGGGATGGGGATGCTGAGCTCCTCCCCCAGTGTGGCCTCAGTTTCCTCATCTGTAACTGGAAAGGCGCAGGGTAGGGGCTGCCTGGAGGGAAACCCCTAAAACGGACCATGCCAGGGGCGCTTCTCTCCACGGTGAGTGCAGAACAAGACCCTTGTCTTCTCCATCCCCTCCCCCTCCCCTTCCTTGATCCCTGGGGCAGGTGGCCAATCACTGGGGTAGAGTGGATCGGAATCTCTCAGCTGGAGGCTGGGAGGAGGGGGCTATAATATACAAGGGCAACGCAATATTATAACATGACTTCACAGGAGGGGAGGATAAAGCGAAGCCCGGCGTTCCCACCACGCAGGCCAAAGAGAATCGAGCTCGGCAAATTGTCCCGGGCATCGGGGTACTTCCTGCATGGGGTGAATCAGATGACGGTGGGGCATGAGGAGGGCAGGCAGGGGCAAGTGAAGAGTCACCAGCTCAGGCCTGAGTGCAGAGTGACCAGGTCCATCCCTTCCTGGCTGTCTGACTCTGAGTAAGGCTCTAGGCCTCTCAGCTCCTCTCAGCCCGGGGGTGCAGAGCCCCTTTCGCCCCTGCCCAGGCCCCCACGTCTCTCTCCCTGGCCAGGCCTCCAGCCCTGCAGAACCTCAGCCTGGACCAGAAGCGGCCCCCTCCCCAGCGACTCCCTCAGCCTCAGCTCATGAGCTCTGAAAAGCCTGCTAGAATCAGGGCACGGGTGGGGGCTGCCTCTCAAGCTAGTTTCTTCCTTTCTTCCTCTGCAGTTCCTGGGCTATGTGGGGTGAGGGGTCCCCTGCTCCTGGGGACCCCTAGCCAGGCAGAGGGCTGAAGGCTAGGACTAGCCCGGGGATGGGCAAGAGGAGCAAATGGAGCGGGGGACCATGAGGGAGGCAGAGGGAGTCCGGGCAGAGCCCCTCATATGCTGCCCAGGACGCTGCACCCCTCGGTGAACTCTGGAGAGTCACTGTCAGCAGGGCCATGGCGGCCGAGAGCCTGCCCAGTGACGAGCGCCATGCCGAACACCCACGCATCCCCGCCCGAGGCCTGAGAGGGGTGCGACTCTGTGTTAGGTTTTCGCCCCCGCGCCCAGTCCCACTTCTTCGAGCCCACAGCATCTACTCCTTCGCTCTAGGCTTCTGGTTGTCACTGGTTGCCCCTCCCTCTCGCCATGACAGCTGGCTCGGAGGTGAGCATGCGAAGCCACTGGACTCAGTGCTGGAAAGACATAGATCTGGAGGTACCTGGCCCCTTCCGGAGTGAGCCTGCCTGGGATGAAGCCACAGAGAGCTGAGGGACAAAGGAAAAAACTGGCCTCTAGACCTAGCTATCCCTGAAAGAGATCTATCCTGGGCTTTTCTGTTGTGTGAGCCCCCAAATTGCCTTTCTGACAGAGTAGCAACCAGTACGAGGATTTTAGTAAACCCCACTTTTCAGATGAGGCAAACTGAGGCCCAGAGAGGTCAAGCTACTTAGGCCAAGTCATACAGCTATGGAAGGGCAGAACCAGTGCTCCAGAGAGAAAAGTTCCCAACTCCAGTTTATTCCACCTGAGAGTCCCTGTGGCGGGGGAGCGGGGGGGAGGTACTCCCGGGCCACATTCGGCAGGACCCAGAAGACAAAAGACAAAAAGATAACAGATTGCCCTCGTTACCATGTCAGCTGAGTAGCCTCAGACAAGCAACCTCACCTCTCTGAGCCTCAGGCTGAGAACAAGATGTGTTACCCCCCACCCCAGAGTTCAGGTGCTCCCTCAGACAGGCAGGACGGCTGCCTCTTGCCCCCCGCCCCAGAGGACTGTGAGCAGGGACCTTCCCCAGCCCGCACCAGAGGCCTCAGTGGCTTGTCAGACGCCCCCCGCCAACACACACACACACTCCGCCTGGTTTTAAATGTCTCTCAAAGACCAAATTCAATTTGGTATGACTCCGCCAGCTCTGCAGTGCAGAACTCATTGGATGAGGAGCCTGCTTCTCAGAGAATAATTCATTTTCCCGATGTCGGAGAGGAGAGTAATTGATCCAGGGGGCTGACGCCTCCCTCCCTCACTTCCTCCCAGGGACCATCTGATTCCAAATGCAGCCCTGAGACTGTTAGGCCGAAGTCATCGCAATAAATAGGAGGGGGGCTTCTGCTTTAATATATTGGATTATTCCACGCAGTGGTGACAAAAAACAAGATTTAATTCCCCAAGAAGGCCAGCCGAGAAAATCATTTCCTTTCCTGCTTCTCCCTTTCCTTTTTTTTCTTTTTCTTTCTTTCTTTCTTTTTTTTTTTTCAGAGACATCCTTGTCTCTATTTTCTTTCTTTCTTTCTTTTTTTTTTTTTTCAGAGACATCCTTGTCTCTACGCAGGCTTTGAGAGCCTCACTGCACCATCCGCTGTCATAGACGAGGGTCCACCAACCTAGGTCTTCTTCTGCTGTCCTGGAGAAGATTCACGACCCTCTCCATCCACCCCCCTCGATCATGTGTCCCTGAGGACCGAGGTTTCTATTCAAATTCAGATTCCACTACGGTGCTTAGCACATTGATAAATTATGACAATGACCCTGGGAAAAGGCAAGTTAGTGTCACAGCTCCAACTGACAGACAGAAAACTAAGGAAGCTTCTTTGGCTACAGCAGTAATTTACCTTTCTGCTATTCCTCAGTGAAGTGTCCACTCACTGCCTCCTCCAAGAAGGCTTCCCTGATTAAAGACCAGGTTAGATGCCCCTCCTTTGGGGTCCCGAAATACAGGGGCCTCCCCCTCACAGCCCTTTTATGATGGGGCTGTGGTTGCCCAACTTGTTCATTTTATTTATTTAACAAACTCATAAACATCGCTTTCTATACACAGACCCTGATTAAAGTGTTTGACAAACATTAATTCATTCGATCCTTGTAGCAACCCTATTAGGTAGGACCTAGGATCAGCCCCATTTTGCAGATGAGGAAACTGAGGTCCTACCTGGTTAAAGGACTTGGCCAAGGTCACACAGGCAGGAAGGGTCAGACTGGGAATCCAGATTTGTCTCCCCCAGTCATCTGCAAGCTCCCAGAGGACAAGGACCTCACTGGGTCACTGTTGTACCCTTGGACTATAACACAGAAGCTGCTCATTAAGTGCTTGAATGCTAAGTGCTTTCACATAGGAACCACAGGTCTCTCCGTGAGGCTGAGCTTAAATGTGTCATCTGCAGGACACAGAAATCCCGTTGACTCCAACTGAACTCTGAGGCACATGCCCTCTATCGACCCCACCCCACCCCCCGAAAGACCGAACCGCCCACAACAGTCACGTTGTGCTGGGAAGCCCTTTGGTGTGGGAGGAACTTCACCTTGGAGTGAGGCAGACCTCAGGGGGATTGCAGCCTTGCAAAGTCCTAGCTGTGTGACCTTGAGTGAAACTGCGCTTCTCTGAGCCTCAGTTTTGTCATGGTCTCTCAGATGGGAAAGATGATAGTACCCAGGCGTGCTGGGAGGATTAAATAAAACCATGAGCGAGTGGTGCTTTGAACACACACCTCGCACGCAGTGAGCATGCAGTAGGTATGGAACATCACAGGGCATAAAATGTGGACGATGAGGAAACTTTTGCCATGCTCAGAAAAGAACAAAACCTTATCGATCCAAGTAAATGAGGCAAGCTCTGAGATCTGGATGGAAGAGTGGATTTTTCTTAATAGTAGAGGTAAGATGGGTGAGTTGCCAAGAATTACCAAGAAGGATTTTGCAAATCACACACAATCCATTTGCTTCTGGGAGTTACCAAGATGTGGGAGGGTCTGAAAAAGGGAATTACTGGACCAGAAATAGCACTTGACAAGTGTTTTACTCATTCAGCAAGTACTATTGAATGCCTTCTGTGGGCATGAAGCCACACTGAGTGGGGGAAGCCACACGACTCTGGGAGGGGCAAAAGCTTTGAGGCTCCCTCAGACCCAGGCCTCAGGCCCCAGGCCCTAGACCAGCTAGCTCTGCAGGTTACAGCTCTGCAACCTCAACCATTAGACCTGTCTCACAGAGTCTCAGCTTCCTCTTCCATAAATTGGGATGACAATGACAAAATGAAGCCCCCCCTCCCCCGCAGGGGCCGCTGTGGGGAGTCTATAAGATAAGGTAGACAGGGTAAGAGATCAACAAATGTCAGTCCCAGTGGAGTGCAGTGGGCTGATCCATTTGGCTTCCCGTCTTGTGCAGAGAACCTGGAGGTGCCGGGAGCTGTGTCTGGAACCTTGGGCACCTCAGCTCCTCCGAGCAGCAAAGCAGGTTGGCAGGTGGGGTTGCAGGTGAGACAAGGAATGGAGCCAAGAGTTTCTATCTCCAATCCATGCTCTTACCCCTGGACGTCGTAGGGCCTCCCTGATTCCTAGGAGAGGAGGGAGGAGGGAAAGCAGGGCGGGGGGCGGGGTGGAGTCTGGACACCCCTGCATGCAGGTTCATTTATCAAAGGTGACCCCCGGAACCGAGCCCATGAGGCTAAGACAGGTCACAGAGAGATCCCCTGAAGGAAGAAAGGCAGGAAAAGGTGCCAGTTGGGCAAGTGGTCTGGGGTGGGGGGAACGGTGGGGAGCTCAGAGAGCAAATGCCCAGTACATGCAGGAGACGGGAATTCCCACGGAGCCCCCCTCCGTGTCCCGCAAACATCATCTGGGTTCCACGCTCCTCACAGCCCTCTCCTTGCCTCCAGCCCCTCCCCCATCCGGGGGGTTCTTCTTTACATCTAACTGAAATCTTTCCTGCTGTATCGCCAACAGACCCCAGAGGAAGCACTAGGAGATAGATGCCCCAGCCCTGCCTACCCCTGTCTGCAGAGCTCCCGGCTCAGGGCTGTTAATCCTTCTGACGATTAATTGGCTTTTGTTGGAGGAGAATGAATACCATCTCATCTTAATCTTCCTCATTATTCTCCTTGTTCAGCTGAGTCAACACAAGATTAGGGTTTAATTTATGGGGCAAAAAATAGCTAAGTCATTACTCACCAGGAGATCAGGGTTGGATCTGCCTGGGTGTTCTGTGTTCACTGAATGCCCAGAGATCTGTGGAGATGGAGATGGGCTTGGGGTTCTAGGCCCCAGACCTATTGGGGGCTGGATCCCTGGAGACCACCAGTCCTTCCTAGTCTTATAGGACTTAGATCTCAAAGGACCCAGCCTCTTAAATGTTTCTCAGGAGCTGCTGGCATAAGAGCATCTCCAAAGTGGGACAGAGAGCCCAACTCCTGCAGACCCGGACTCAGCCCCAAGCAATGGAAAGAAATCAGGCTTTGGGTTCAAATTCCACCTTCTGAGGCCTCTTCCTCTGTGGAGAACTGGCCGCGACCAGCCCATTCTGGGTTCTCCCTGGACAATGCTGCCACCTAGTGGTGATTAGAGGAACTAGTCCTTTCTTCCCTCTTACCTCTAGGTGCACAACTAAACATACCATGTCAACAAAAAAAAAAAAAACAGATTTACAAAGTAAATAAATCAGAAAGAGAGGGGACACTTTTTTTCCATTACAAAGTGGCTAAAGGGCTCCACCAAGAAATCTAAAAGGAAATTCATCTTATCTCTCCTGACCTTTTAACCGAGACCGCCCAGAAATACTTAGCACCCAGAAACACTTAGCGTCCCCTGCTTCTCCTGGGACAATGATATGCATAGAAGCCCTGGAGCCCTATGGTCCTTGTCATCTTCAACTCGTTCCACTTTTCTTCACCTTGAAGCCCTTGGCGGCTGCTCTGCTCTGTCCCCTGGCACGTGCCCATCTTTGCTCTTGCACCACAGTGAAGTCGCTAGGACTTGAGCTGGAAACCCAGCCTTGACTACTTACTTACTCATTGTATGACCCTGGACAAGTCACCTAACATCTCTGAGTCTTAGCTCTTTCATCTATAAAAGAGGCCACTGAACAGGTTAAAGGAGCCTGTGGGCTTAGCGCATGAATTAGTACCCTTGAGGTCTCGACAAATGCTTGTTGTTGTCACCATCATCGTTATCGTCATCATCATCATCTTGCTACTCTTGGGAAACTTGGTTTCATCAAGTAGCTTGTCATTTGTCCTAACTCCCTGCCCCTGGCTCCTGCTAGACAGAGCAAAATTTTTCCTTAAAGGACATCAATAGCATACCTGCTTCCTATAGCATTTCTACCTTATAAGACTGAGCACACAGTAGGTGCTCAGGAAACTCTCAGGATTGCCTGCCTACATCTCCAGCCTCATGTCAAACCACTTCCTCAGTTGCTCACTGATCTCCGGCCGTGCTGGCTGCCTTTCTGGTCTGTAAATAAGTTCATTCCCACCTCAGGGCCTTTGCATTTACTACTCCCCCAATGTTTTTCTTTCCCCAGATATCTGCATGGCTACCTTCTCCTCATCATTCATATGTAACTTAGAGAGGTCCTCCCTGGTCACCTTGACCAAAATAGCACTCACATCCTCACTCTCTACTTTGTTTACTATACTATAGAGGTCAAATGTCTAAGTGACTGAGTGACATTACCACCGCTTATTAGTGGCCTCAGGCAAGTTGCTTAACCTCTTTGTCCTTCAGTTTTCTCATCTGCAAAAATGAAATAATAGTTCCCACTTTATATGGTTATTATGGTGAATCAAGATATAGAAAGCTCTTAGAATAGTGTCCGGCATGTCTGTTAAGTGCTCTACCGTGTCAGTAATTATCTTGTTCGTTTATTTAGCTGCTTGTGTTATGTTTCTCCACTAGACTGTGTATTCCAGGATAGCAGAGTCTTTGTCTGTTTTATCCCTCCTGGCAGATAGTAGGTGCTCAGTAAATACCAGTTGATCCTAAAGGATCTTAGGGGACATGAAAGCTTCTCTCTCCTTAGTGATGTCCCTCCCCATGCCATTGGGCAAAGTGACCGGCCTGTCAGCTGTCTCTGGCTTGTGCACTCCCCCGCTGTCCAGAAAAGGCCCCCGAGGTGCCCCCTGCTGGACAGTGTAGGTTTTCCCTTGAAGGACGCTGGTGTCTGCAGTCCTGTAACTGCAGGGTCCTGAGGGGGCCCAGCTCTGCCCTCTAGATTAGAGACAGTGAAGCCGAGGAGTCAAGAGCATGCTCTATGGGGACTGGAACTTGTGTTTCTCCAGTTATTCTGTGTGTCATTTGCCAGGAAAGGATCTCATCCTCAGTGTCCTCATGTGAAGAAGGGGGACAACAACGCCCTCTCTGGGTTACGGAGATGGTGTGACAGGACGTGCCCTGTGCGTGGTGAGCCTTGCGGGCCCACCTCCCCCGGCCCCGTCAGCCCTTTCACGACTCGGAGCAGCTGGCTCGTGTTCCCAAGCTAAATCCTACTAGTGTATCTGACAGCTCCTCTAGCAACAGACACTAGGGAACATGGGTCTGGATCACCCCCTTATCCAAGCCCCTCAGGGCATCTCTGTGGGCCCCGTGCCCTGGGGAGAGACCACAGCAGCCTCAGGGCAGCGAATCTGGCCTCTGGGCTTCTGGCTCTTTCCTCGGAGAGCAGGCATTTGCCTGGAGGCGGCCTTGCTGGGCTTGCACCCTCTTACTCACCCCACCCCCACCTCCCTGGCTGCTGTCTCCCCATCGTGGCCCCAGAGACCGAGGTTTCCCCGGGCCCTCTCCTGCCTCCCTTCGCATTTGTTCTCGGCCCTCACCAATGCCCTTGGCTTTGGCTGCTGGCCACATACACTGCAACTCCTATGTCTCCAGCCCAGAGCCCCAGACCTCTTTCCTGAGTGCCTCGTGAGGAGAGCTCCCCCACCTACAGCACCTTCCGTGCCCCCCAAATTCCTGCCCTGACATCCGGTCCTCACAGGCATTCAGACACAGATTCCTGGCCTCTCATGCCCACTGCACCTCTGTCCAGCCTCCTTCCACAGCCCCAGGTTGGGCTCTGGTCCCTTCCCAACTCATCCCATCTGGCTCCCCACACGCCCGGCCTAGTCCCTCACCCCAAAGTTTCACATTGCCTACTACTCTTTGACTTAAACCTGGGAGCTCCCAGGGGTGACCGTCTTCCTTCATGGCCCCTCAACAAACTGGGCACCCAGGGCAGAGCATCACTTCACCTGTCTGATTTGAAACTCAGGTGGGTGTGGACAGTGCCCTTCCCATGAGACTGTGAAATCCCCTAGAAAGGACTGGGGATACCCATGGAGCTGGGGTTGTGCCTCCACCTTCAGACTGGGCAGCCTCTGAGGTCAGGGCTTTGCCCCACCCCACCCTCCCACCCCCGCCAGACTGAGAATGTCCCCAGAGCAGAGACTGTGCCTTTACCATTAGACTGGAGTCCCTGCAGGACATTGGACAGATCCTTTCCCATGGATCCCTCTCCTTGATGTGGCCAGGCCACTGACTCTTCCTGGGACAAGGAATGTCTTGCTCTCCCCTGTCACTTCAGGGCCCTACACAGGGCCTGGCCCAGGGTCGGGGCTTCAGGAATTGTGAGTGAATGAATGAATGAACTAATCAACAAAAACAGGCAGGCCCCAGCTTAAAACCTGCAACCCCACCTGACCTGCAGGTGGCATCAGGGCTCATAATCAAAGGGAAGCTGGAAAGGCACCGGGATTTTACTGGCCACCATATCAGAGAGGAGAGCAGATGTTTCAAGACCCGCCACCCCCCAGGACCAGCAGCTGAGTCATGGGGAGAGTTTAAGAGCTGCTGGGGAGGCTAGAGAGTGCCTGGCATCACACCCTTCTTCCCCCCACTCCCGCTTCAGCCAGTGCCAGGGGCCAGTGCTGGGCTGGCTTGGAAAATGCCCAATGAGACCAGATGCTAATGACCGGGAGGGAGGACATGGCAGGGAGGACGACATGAAGTGGGGATGAACTAGAGAGAGAAACCAAGTGGAGCCTTTCTGCACCCCCCACCTACGCCTTCCCTGCCCTGTACCCTAGGTCACAGGCAGCCATCCCTGGGCCCAGAAGAATTCGTACCCCAGATGAGGTGTTACCATCAGCCACCATCCTGCCTTCAGAAAGGAATGGGGAAGGGGATTAAGAGAGGCCTGAAGGCCCCCCTCCCCCAACCACACACACTCGGTTCTGGCCTCTGGACAGCTTGGGTGTCAGGCAGGCGCCAGGCCCAGTTCCCCACTTCTTGGTCTCACAATCCCAGCCTTTGTCCAGCTGGCCCAGGCCTGGCTGGCTCTGCACTGGCCCAATGGGCCCTGGAAACCAGAGCAGCTGGAGCCCCACCAAGTATTTTTCCAGGCTGGGCCAGGGGCCCTCAAGAGACAGAGAAGGATGCAGAGGGAGGGGTGTTCATTCTCCCATTGGTTCATTCATTTCTTCCTTGGACAAATAATATTTATTGAATGCCCACTTCGTGGCAGGCACTGTGCTAGGTGTGGGGGATTCAGCGGTGGGCCCAGCCCAGGGCCAAGCCCTCACCCATCTTATTTTCCAGATGCAAATATATGCCAACGAAACTCTTCTCTACCCATGTGGGGGCTGGGTTTGGAGTCGGGGCTGGAAGAGGGGTGCGTGGGATGGGTAAGGTGAGGGCGCTATGACTAAGGCCTGTGTACCCCAGGCCTCTGCCCCTCCAGGGCAGCTGGGGGAAGCTGGACGGGTCCCTCAGGGCTCCACCCACACGCTGCTGTTGGTCACACGAGCCCCAAACCAGCCCTTCCAGTAGACGGAGTCCTGCCCGCCGTGCTCGAAGCGGACGAAGCGAACGCCGGGCCCGTAGTCGGTGAAGGTGTGGGAGATCTGGGGGGTGAGGAGAAGGGTCAGGCTCGAGACCCCAAGTCCTACCCAAACCACCCCACCCTGATGCCCTGACCCGCCTCTAGACTCCTCGATTTCTTAGCCCTGGGTCCCTCCTCCTCGCCTCTGGGCGCCCAGCCCCGCCCTTGGGGCAGGGTTTCCGCAAGCCCCGCCCATCGCCCGGCCCCGTCCCCCCAGGGCCTCCAAGCTCACTTCGATCCAGCCCCCGTCTTCGCTATCTTGCGGCACCGCCACCTGCCCGCTGTTGAACTCGGCCAGCACGTCCTCGTGCTCGGACAGCAGCTTCACCGTGAGCTCGTACAAACAGCCGGCGTCGCTGCGGCCCGAGTACCTGCCCGGAGGAGTGAGCGAGCGCGCGGGCCGAGCAGGCACCCTGGGCCCGGCCTCCTACACAAGGTGACCCTGCGACCAGGGTCCGACGACCAGGGTCCCCACTTTACAGATAAGGAGTTTGAGGCCAGAGAGAGAAAGTGACTTGCCCGAGGTCCCAACTCCAGGACCAAAACAAACAGACAAAAATTGCCAACATTTAAACTCAGGAGGGAAGGTAGATTTCACCTCCCAGAGACCGAGGGCCACGCGGCTTTAGTTCCCCGCATCCCCAGTCCCCCCGGGCCGCTCACCAGTCCTTCACCACGATGGCTGGCTGAGTGGTGTCCAGCAGCTCCTCCCAGTAGCCCTCAGCCTGGAGGTCAATGACCTGCGCTTTGCGACACCACCTGCGGGAGGTGGAGTTAGGAGGGAGCGGAGGTCCCCTCCCCGTCCTTGGCCTCCATCCCCCGTCTGCTTACTCAAAGGAGGAGGCGAAGAACTTCTTGACGCTCTCGTCGTGAATGAATTCCAGCCCGCAGTCTCCCGGCAGATCCTCCACCCTCCAGCCGTCCCCACCGTGCTCCACATCGCACCAGCCCTCCAAGTCCTCTGTAGGAAGACGACAGTCCCACTCTGGCCACCCATTCCCTGCCGAGGGTGCGGCAGCGCTGGCTCTGGCCCCTGAGGTCGAGGCTGGGTGAAATGGTCTTTTAACGGTGTGATGATGGTGGCGTTGAACGGGAGGCGTTTCCTGTTTGTCCCAGATTCTCTTTCACTCCTGGGAGAGTCCTGTCTTGCCCCCCGGCTCACAGAGAGTGGAAGGACCTGGGAAAGAGACCCACTCCCCTCATTCCCCCAGGGAGCAGGCAGACGAGGAAATAATAATACGATGATTGTTGGGACTACTCTGTGCTGGGCATTGTGCCAAGCGCTTTATCTCATTTAACCCTCAAAGCAGGCTAGCACTGTTTGGCCCATTTTCCAGAAGGGAAAGCTGAGCCCCGCAGCCATGGGATAATAGGTCCTGACCCTCACCTTCCCCGCATGGGTTGCGCAGCAGGTTGCGTCGCCTCTTGCTCAGGAAGTAGAACTGCTGCCAGTGGTCTCGCTCGTCCTCCGCGCCGCCCTCGGGCACCAGCCCCTCCTGCTGGCACTTGAGCAGCCACAGGGGGGCGCCGTCCACCAGCTCCTTCCAGCGGAGGCACACCAGGCGGCAGGCCTGCACGAGCTCCGCAGCCGGCAGCTCCGCCAGCACGCGCAGCAGCAGCGGCTCCGGCAGCTCGTCCAGGTACGCGGCTTCCTCCTCCTCCTCCTCCGGCCGCTCCTCGCCGGCATTCGACTCCTCCGCACACGCCTCCTCCTGCTGCTCCTCCGGGCTTGCCTCCTCCGGCTGGCCCACGCTTTCTATGGGCAGGTGCGGGGTGGGGGAGTGGAGGGGGGCCGTGACTCCCCCTAGACTGTCCTCCCCCACGCCCCAAAACCGTGATGAATCGGGTACCCATCCCCGACCCACCCTCGGACAGTCCGGAGCTAGGGCCAGTGGAGGAGGCACAAGGGAATCAGGGCCACAGACCAGCCTCAAGTCCGAAGAGTGGCCTCAGAGGCCTATTTCCCCTGCAGGGCCAGTACATCCCACAGAACTGGGATGAGCGGATAACAGAACTGATACTATTAATAACAAGACTGCCTTAACGTTTCGCATATGAACTACTTTAATCCTTCCAACCACGCTCTGACAGCCCGGCTTCTGGCACTTCCTCCCAGACGCCCTCCCAGACTTCCCAGTTACATCCTCTCGCTGCTGGAGTTCCAGTCCTTCCCAGGTTCGTCCTAGGGTGCATGGTTTATAAACACCTTCCTTGGGACTAGACTGAGGACATGAGGACAGAAACCAGGCCTGGGAAAGTCACTGCTTCATTCCTGGTACCTGGCGTCTGGCACCCTGCCTGGCGCGCTCGCTGTCAGCAGCCAATGTTTATTGGGCGCTTAGCAATTGTAGGTACCGTTCTGAGCATTTTAACTTGATTTCCTCTTTAAAGCCCACGGCATCTGTTTGAGGTTGTTCCTATCACTGTCCCTATTTCACTGATGAGGGAACTGAGGCACAGAGAGGTGAAATGGCCCAGCATCACACGACAAACAGCTGGTTGGAGCCTGGCTTTGAACCCAGGCAGTCCTGCCTCCGAGCCACCTTTAACCACCACACCTGGATAAAAATAATTCATGGAATTACGAGGCACTGTTATGATTTTGATGCTGCAGATGAAAATGCTCAGGCTCAGATGAGAAGTGACTTGCCAAAGGTCGCACTGCTAGTATTAGGGCAGGGGACATGGGGATCTGAGGCCTGAGGGGGAGGGAGAATGGGGCCGTATGACTTGGTGATCAGGGAGGAGGGCTTGTTAAAAGAGACCGTGTGCCAAACAGGGAGATGTAATAAGTGCTTGGGAAAGGAAGGTTTCTTGACTCCTTTTCCTATCCGTGGCCCTCGGTTTCCTCATCTGTAAAATGGTGGTAATCCTGGTGCCAGGCCATTCAGACAGTGCTGATGTTCAAATCCCCTGACGAGGGGGCAAATGTCAGGAGGGGAACAGATGTCAGGAGTGGCCGGCTAGACTGCCTTCTGGATCCCAGCCAGCCTCAGCTAGGCCATGGAAGCCTTGAGTAAGCAGACGTCAGGTACTCCAGTGTCTCTGGAGGGAGAGACTGTGAGGACTGTGAGGAGACAAGGCCACTCTGGGTGACGGAAGAGGCCACAGCTCCCAGACTGGACGTCAGGTACTCCAGTGTCTCTGGAGGGAGAGACGGTGAGGAGACAAAGCCGCTCTGGGTGACGGAAGAGGCCACAGCTCCCAGACTAAGGATGGGGGCGTTCTTAAGGGTTGGACCCTGGAAATTCAACTATCAGGTGATAGTTGAAATAGGCCAGGCACTGGGGCAGGGAATAGGCAAGGCTTGGACCCAAGTCTGAGTGTTGCCAGGAGCTCGGCCTGCCAGCCCTTCACCTCTTCACATGCAGCATTCTCCCTGTTCCCACACAGTCAGACCCTTGAGAGCTAAATCAGGGTTTACCTCTTCAGAGCCCAGAGCACACAGTGAGTCCTCACTAGATCTTATTTCGTGAACATTATTATTCGGCACAGCACATTCCCTTCATTATTAGTTTTTCATTTTGTTTTGTTGCCACATCTTTCTGATGTGGTGCTTTACCCTCTCCCTTTTGGCAAAGAGGAAACTAAGGCCCAGAGAGGCTTTCTGGCTTCTCCCGAGTCACATCGCAAAACAATGGGCAGAGAGGAAAATGCCAGGCCTTGAAGCCACATCACCTGCCTATCCTGCTGCCCACAACTCTCTGGGGAACAGAGCCCAGTGTCCTCACCTCTCCACCCCTCCCTCTGCCCTGCCCTGGCCCTGGTGGACACCTGATGCTCTCCCGAAAGGTGCACCTCGCCCAGTCCCCTCTCCTGGCCCCAGGCCTGGCACTTGAGGCCCTAGATCTGATTACAGGCCCCTCACCCCTGCTCAAGCACACACAACTCCCCACATTGTTGCTGTCGGAAAGTTATCTGGCTCCTGGAAGCTGCCTCCATGGCTGATTCACTCATGTGGATTGGGCCCTGGAGTCCAGGGAATAGCTGGGCCCTGGGAAAAAAGCGGGAGCCCATCCTGGGGCCATATGAAAGATGTGGCAAGGGGGCCTTGGATTGGGAGTAGGAGCTGAAGGAGCTGGCAGTTTCAGGGCTGGGAGGGGGCGCTTGGCTACCTGAGTGCGCATTAGTCTGTTCCCTATTGCCTCCCCACTCAGTAATGCCCACTCTCAGATGAGCCAGCTGAGAAAGGGGTGGGGAGATCTGCAGGCAGATCTGATCCCACCCTGACTCAGCAGGCAACCCCTACAGGCCCAGCCAGCTGGAGGGATGGGGAGGGGGTTCTCTGGTGCCAGACAAGATGACTGGGCAGTCTCAGAGGGCCCTAGCATGAGCTGGCATCCCAACTCTCCCTCACTACTGGCCTGGTCCCCACTGGGAATCTGGCCACTCAGATGAAGGTGGCCCCTCCAGACAAGGGAGTCCTGGAGGAAGGCCGGGATGGGGGTGGGGAGAGGACCATAATGCCAAGAAATCCGTGGGGATTCAGGCGCCTCAGGAGCCAGAGCTGGCAAATGCAAGAAGTTGATGGAAGAAAAAGGCTTGCAAACCTCCTCCATCCCAGATGCGTCCCGAACTCCAAACCAATAGACCCTCAGGGCGCTGGGAGGCAGGAACATGGGATTACTCCAATGCCATTTTCTGGGTAAAGGGGACCCAGGAGTCCTCCCTACCTACCTGTCACCTCTTGAGGCCTCCCACCAGACCAAGATACCAGAGAAATGTTCTCTTTTGCGACTGTCTCAAGGGCTTTGCTTAGGCGAAAGTTTGCGGCGCTGGGTGTCGAGCCTCCCCCCTCCTCTGATGCCCCCTCTCGGGAGCACTCGCCTGCCCCGGTCTCCCCTCCCGGGCTGAGCGAGTGGGTTCGGGCGACGGCTACCTGGATCACCGTCTCCGTCCATCGCAGTCGGGGGCGGTCGCGAGAAGAGGAGGAGCGGGAGCGCTGCGGGGCTGTCGGGGACCCGCGGCAGTGACGAGTCCAGGTGCTGCCCGCGTCTGGGTCGGGTCCCGGCCCGCCGCGCCTCTTAAAGGCGCCCTCCTCTGTCCCCGCCCCGCCTTTGGCCCCGCGCCCGGACGCCCCGCAATACGAAGCGGTCGGCCGGAGGCCTGAGGCTGCAGGTTCCTCGCTGGACCCAGGAGGCCGGGAAAGGTCAAGAGTCGGCTTTTTTTCTTTCAATGGGGGGTCCGATTGGAGGCGTCTCCCAGCTCCCTCCTAGGGTGGCCGCTGCGAGGAGGAGGCGAGGGGGCAGGGAAGTCTGGGTCATGTGGAGGATGCGGGGAGTGCGGCCGAGGCCGAGCGGGGGTGCAGAAGCTCCTCCCGACACCCCTCCCCCCAACCCCGGGTAATTTTCCTACTTCGCGGTAGGGGGCGCGTCCCAGGTCCCGCGCGCCTCGGTGCAGCGCGGATGGAGGCGGGCGGTGGAGGCTGGGCCAGCAGGGCCGGGGCGGGGCCTGGCGGGCCGGGGCGGGGCCGCATCCATCCGCGATCCCGGGCCCAGGCAGGCTCAGCACCTGCCGCCGAGCGGGATCGTGCGCGCGTGGCTGAGCTCAGGTGACCGGCCAGGGTAGGCGCGGGCGGGTCAGG
The DNA here is from genome assembly GCF_000325575.1 of Pteropus alecto. NCBI lineage: Eukaryota > Metazoa > Chordata > Mammalia > Chiroptera > Pteropodidae > Pteropus > Pteropus alecto. The sequence goes on along the minus strand of NW_006436888.1, from coordinate 4,797,376 downwards.
GTCTGGCGGACGGGCTCGGGGGACGCGCCGCAGTGAGCGGAGGGAGGCTCGGGGAGACGAGTCGCAGGTTGCGGGGGCTGCGTGGCAGGGCCTCCTGCGGCGCGGGCAGAAACCCGGGCTGGGGTCGCCCTGGAAGCGCAGGGTTCCGAGCCCCGACTTTGGGGGTGGGGGGGATATTTTAAAGTCACAACACGGTGGGAGGCCGAAGACGCGCAAGGGGTCCTGGGGCTGCAGCTCAGCCGCGGGGATGGGTGCGAAGGCGTAGGAACGGCCTTTTCCCACCGCCCTCCCCTTCTCCAGTCCTAGCATGGCAGAGCATTTTCTCTGCGGTCTTGAGTCGCTTGAGCCCTTCGGACCTCTGTCGGAGACAATAATTATTCCTGTCCCCAACATCCCCCCTCCGTCCGTGTTGAGGACGGGAAAGAGAATGCAGAAGGCACGGGACAGGCTGGAGGGTTCTGCGGAGCTGCGCATTGTTACTCCTCCTTCTCTGCTCTGTTGCTGCCTGTGTGACTTTGGGCAGATCCTGCCATCTCTCTGGACCTCCCCAGCCTCCTTTACAGGCTGTTGTGAGGTGCCAGTAAAAATATATATATATATGATCAGAGCTCGCCTCTAACAGCTTCAGTTGTCTGTGTCCCAGGCTCCTTGAACCCTCCCCCCGGGAGGTAAGTACTGTTCCTGGCCCCATTTTACAGAGGAAGAAGCTGAGGCTCAGAAAGGCACAGCGACTTTCCTGAGGCAGTGAATGGAAGACCTGGGATGGGAACTTCCACCACCATGGGGTGCAGCAAATGCCAGGTCTTGGGGACAGGGCCGGGTCTGTAGCTTCGCTTTTCAATAATCACAGAAGAGTGTCCAGAAGCCAGGAGCCATGGCCATGGGGAACATCAACGAGCTGCCTGAGAACATCCTGCTGGAGCTGTTCACACACGTGCCCGCCCGCCAGCTGCTGCTGCGCTGCCGCCTGGTCTGCAGCCTCTGGCGCGACCTCATCGACCTTGTGACCCTCTGGAAACGCAAGTGCCTACGGGAGGGCTTCATCGCAGAGGACTGGGACCAGCCTGTGGCCGACTGGAAGATCTTCTACTTCCTACGAAGTCTCCACAGGAACCTCCTGCACAACCCATGTGCTGAAGGTGAGGTACAGAGCGGGTCCAGTGTGCCCCCATCACACACACACTGTCAAGGTACCAGCTGACGTTTATTAAGCACTTACCATGAGCCAGGCACTCTTAATGCCTTTAATCCTCACAATCATTCTGAAAGGTAGGTTCTGGAAATGCATTCATTTTTCAGATTAGCAAACTGAGGCCAAAAGTGGCATTTCTTATTCCACTCTTATGTCCCCAGTGTGGCCTTTCCTAGGAGAGGGAATGTTGGCCAGTTAGGACCGCTCATGCCCTAGACACAAAACCAGGAAGTCAGCCATATTTTGTTGGCCTAGTTCCCAGACTCTAGGGCAAGCTAGGCCTGCTAGGACTGTCACAGAGGCCGAAGGGGGCTTTGCTAATAGGAGCATGAGAGATCCAGACTTCTTTCCACCACATTACAATAACAAATAAATCAAGACTTCTGCAATCATCCAGAACCCCCTTTTTGCCTTGCTATATTATAACGTGTCAGCTGGACACTGGGATGGAATGGGAACCTCAGTCTCCATCATATGGCCAAATTCTATAGAAAAATAATGATAAAACAACTCCAAGCCGCCCAGAGCTTTTAGACGCCTGCCTCACGTGACTCCCCAACAGCCATGTTCCTGACCAGCAGTTGGCACACCATGGTCCATGAGCCACGTCTAGCCCAGGAGCTAAAAATATTTTTCACAGTTTTATAGGGTTATATAAAAAAAATACCTATGGGATAGAGACAGTATGTAGCCCATAAAACCTGAAATATTTTGACCTTTACAGAAAAAGTTTGCCAGTCCTTGTTCTTGACCCCAGTTTCCAGAGGACAAAACCAAGGCTCAAAGAGGGAAAGCATCTTGCCTAAGGTCACGGAGCCCACTGTTGGTAGAGCAAGGACTAGCCCCAGCTCTGGCCAGTGTCGGAGAGTTCTCTATCACAGAAGGGGGCTGGTCGTTTATATCATCGCGTGTCTCAGGATTTGCGGTAGAAGTCACTGACCATGGTACCTGACACACAGAAAGCACCTAATACAGGGGGACACTATTGATCTACAGTCTTCCACAGCATGGGGCTCAAGGACAACTGCCGAAATCCAGGGAAGAAGGGCCCCTTGGGAGAAGGTGACCGCTGGGGGCTTCCCTCTAACGTGAGCTCTGCTTTCCTGCCAGAGGGGTTTGAGTTCTGGAGCCTGGACGTGAATGGAGGTGATGAGTGGAAGGTGGAGGATCTCTCTGGAGACCAGAGGAAGGAATTCCCCAATGACCAGGTCAAGAAATACTTCGTGACTTCTTATTAGTAAGATCCAAGGTCGGGGGGTCTTGGGGTGGGGGGAAGCCCAAGTCACTGCACCCTGGGATCTCTTCTGCTCTGGGAGGGCAGTCCTAGCCCCCCCGGTGCCCTAGTGGTGAGCCCCAGCCCCTCCCACCCTCCACCCACCCCCAGCACCTGCCTCAAGTCCCAGGTAGTGGACCTCAAGGCTGAAGGGTATTGGGAGGAGCTGATGGACACCACACGGCCGGATATCAAGGTCAAGGACTGGTGAGTGCCTGCGGTGAGGGTCTGGGGGAGGGGCCTGCCACTCAGGCACCCCATCCCCACCCTGCCTCCCATCTCCAAGGCCCTACTGGGTCTTCCTCTCTGCCTGCAGGTTTGCAGCCAAACCAGACTGTGGGTCCAAGTACCAGCTGTGTGTTCAGCTCCTTTCGTCAGCGCATGCGCCTCTGGGGACCTTCCAGCCAGACCCAGCAACAATCCAGCAGAAGAGCGATGCCAAGTGGAGGGAGGTGTGTGGGCCAGAAAAGGGGCAGGGGGCACATTGCCCAAGGCTGAGACTGTAGCCACGAGGTCTGGGTTCAGATCCCAGCTCTGCTGCTTCTCTCCTGGGCTTCGGCTGCTCTGAGCTCTGAAATACATCAGTGAAATGATGCTGGTAAAGCCATATTCAAAAAGGTTGACTTATTAATTACTAATATTGGTTATTACTATTATCTAGGCCGGGGTCAGCGAATGTTTTCTTAAAAGGCTAGATACAAACATTTTAGGCTCTGTGGGCCGTACTGCGTCTGTCACAGCTATTCGACTCTTCTTCAACTCTGCAGTTGTGTTTTGAAAGCAGCTTTAGCAAATGGACATAGCTGTGTTCCAATAAAACTTTATTTACGAAAATAGGCAGTGGGCTCCTAGGCTAAAATGTGCCAACTCCTAATCTAGACCAGTGCTGTCCAACAGAACTTTCTGCAGTAATAGAAATGGCCTGTCTGCACCGTCCAGTATGGTAGTCGATAGCTACATGTGACTATTGAACAATGAGAGCCAGTTCCTAATGCGACTGAGAAACTGAATTTTTGATTTTATCTAATTTTAGTTCATTTTCATTAAATAGCCACACTTGTCCAGTGATGACCGTATTGGACATCGTTTGGCAGCTTGCAAAGTTTCCTTCAGTTCTCCTGAGCTGTATTTGGATAATCCTGTGGAGTGGACCCTCCAAGATTTTACTCCATTTTACAGAGGAGGAAACTGAGGCATAGAGAGGGGAAGTGGTCTGCCCCAAATCACAGAGTTATTGTTTAAACTCAGTTCTTCTGACTCCTGGTCCAGCACTAAGCTATTAGCCCCTTCCTTGTCCCCCTGCCCCTGCAGGCAGTGCCACCACCCTCAGGGACAGCTCCCCTGACCTCTCCCTCCCTCCATCTGCCCCTTCCCAGGTCTCCCACACGTTCTCCAACTACCCACCCGGCGTCCGCTACATCTGGTTTCAGCACGGCGGCGTAGACACTCACTACTGGGCCGGCTGGTACGGACCGAGGGTCACCAACAGCAGCATCACCATTGGGCCCCCCACTGCCCTGATGTCCCCGAGCCCCCATCCACAGAACCCTGACTGGTAAACTTCTCTCAGAGAAAGGCTGGGCTCGGGAAGGGGAGGTGGACCAGGCTCCCCCAGACCTCCTAGTTCATCCTTGCCCTCCAGTCACCTCTTCTTTATGAGGCTCTTGGTTCATGTAGCCCCCACATGCTGCAGGCAGCCAGCTCTCCACCCGAGGGCTCAACCTGAATGATGGTGAGGGAGGCCTGTGTAGGCACTTTTAAGAGCTAGGGCCCCTGAAATTAGAGAGGTACAGGGTGTTCCCCCAGGCTCCTCCCCCTAACTCCTCTAAGAGTGGGTCTCCAAACTCAGATCTATGTTTCTACCTTCCCCTCCTGGACCCTTTCTCCCTATCTTTTTTGGGTGTCCCTGGAGCAGGGACAGTCAGGAGGACATCTGTCGAGCCTGTGGCTGGGAGGTGACTATGTAGCTCAGATAGATCCGAGAGTGGAAGGAGGGCTCTTCTGGCCTGTCCTCTCCCATTCTGCTGCTCCCAAGCTCTCACTATGCCTGCCCACTCAGAGCGGTGGCTTTGGCCCAGAGGCTCAGGCCTGGTCTCAGCTGGACAGGCCCAGGGTGGGGTGGGGTCCGTGCCAGGTCTGCACTGTTCACATTGTCAATGAAGCCTCAGAATCCAGATGGGGTTGGGGGTCTCCAGAAGACCCCCGGAATCCTGTGCACGGTAACCCAGGGCCGGTGGGGGCAGGACTGGTTTCCGATTCTGAGAGCTAGGATGTGTGAGCAAAGGACGAGTGGGGTAGGGGGTTTTCAAGGACTGTCTGTCCCCCGCCATGCCTAGGCCAGGCTCCCTGTGGCTTGGAGAGTATTCCAAGTCCCCACGCCACCCAGGACCTCCCCTCCCCTCCTGCTGGAAGGACAGCAGTGCTCTGCTTCTGCCCCTGCTGCATGTGGCCAAATAAAAGGTTTTCCCAGCCCAACTTGTGCCCTGTGGTTTTTTGCAGGAAAGGGCAAACTTCATGGGAGGTCCTAGACTTGCAGAAGGTGCAATATAGTGTGGCTTCTGTTCCAGGTACAGAGAAGGGTTGACATTTCAGGAGCAAGACCATCGCAGAACCAGGGTCATGGGACACACCCCTCGATAAGCTGCAAACAGCCCACCCCAGCAGTCCCCAGCACTACCAGCTTCCTCTGGGGCCCTGGCCACAAGCCTGGGGGTAGGGGCGTGGATATCCCTGGGAAGCCCTTGTGTCCACCTTATGCTGGGTCAGCAGGGACATATCGGCCACTTCTTACCGGTGTTTCCAAGAGCTTTACTGACATTAGATGAAGCCAAAGCATTTAGAACGGTGCCTGGCACATAGTCGGTGTACAACAAATATTGTTTAAATATAATTATCTTATTCAACAGTGAGCTAGATTAGGACCTCAGCCAGGGCAGGGACCACCACTCACTCGCTGTATGGCAAGTTAGCAAAAGGACAGACACCCTTCCTTGGAGAAGATACTGCCCTAAAGAGTTAATGCAACCTGAGCCAGGCACCCTTGTGCAATGCACAGCATGCACAACACTTTGTAGTGGCTTGAAGTACCAGGTACTCGATAATTACTTGTTGAAAGAGGAAAGAAATTAATGAATTTAATGCCGACGAAAACGCAGAGATGTTTATCTTTGAGTCAATTAGGGCCAGCCTTAGTCACGCTCTGGAGAAGGCAGGAGCCAGGGGAAGCCACTTTCACTTTTAGCAATCACCCTCCAGGGAGTGGCTCGCGGGCCCAGGCCCGGGAACCGGTCCCACCCACCCTTCCTCTTCTGGGGTACAGACTGAGGTATGAGGAGTGGCCCTCGCAGGGGCGGGGGCTTGGTTAGGAGGAGCCTGGGGCTTTCCCGGAGGCAGAAAGAAGCGAAGAGAAAGGATGGGTCCCGGCTGCCGAGCCCCCTGGCGGGGAAGACGCGTTCGGGAAACGAGGTCCTCCGGTTCCCGTGGCGCGACTCGGGCCCTGAGGACTCCAGACCCCCTTTCCCGTGGCCCGCCGTCCGTCCCGCGAGGCCAAGGTCACAGCCCGCTGAGCCCGAGGGGGGCGGGCCAAGCGCGGCGCGC
>NW_006436888.1:4786646-4791050 GCF_000325575.1 Pteropus alecto | reverse complement strand
GCGAGGTGGCTTTTAAGGGCTGGCGTGGATGGTTCCACCCCAAATACCCCGGGATGGGCTTCACCCCACCCCACCCGGCCCCTGCGCAGTCAGGCTTCATGCCAGGCCCACGAAGGACAGAAACTAAGGGTTGGGGGAAGTGATAACAGGCGACCAGAGCCAAAGACCAGGCATTAGACCCCCCCGGTGAGGAGCTGTTCCTCCCTAACTCAGAGCCCAGCGACTTTTGCCTCGTGTTTTTAGAAGTTTAAACATTGACAGGATTCATATTTTAAAAAAATTGAGTGTTCCTCCTGAAAAATTCAGAAGACCTGGTCACACAGAGTTTTGTTTTGTTTTGTTTTTCTATCACAATATTTCGCATACGCGTCTTATGTATCCGTTTATTGCTTATGTATCCGTTTATATGCTAAAATGCTCCTCCCTGGGCAGGAGCCAGAGCGTGTGCCCACCCTCATTTTTTCCAGGATGGGAGCTTTAAGAAGACAATGAACTGCTTCTTTGTCCCAGTCTCTATGGAGAATGTCCTTCCCTCCCCTCACCCACCTAGGGGATCTGCTTAGAGATCTGGATTACCAGAATCCCCCAGGCAAGATTCAGGACACAGTGAGTGGTGGCACACTGTACATTCTTCAAAACCCTTAGCAGTTCAGATACAGAGAGAGGCAGGTGTTCTTGGGGACAAGTTGCTCTACAAATACTTTGGTTTTGCTTTTGCTTTAATGGCAGAAGTGTTGTTAAATGATGCCCTGCACTAAATGCTTTACTTGTACCAGCTCAGCCCAGCCCCGCCCAGCCCTTCTGAAGATGGGACAGGTAACCCCTCATTTTTACAGCTTCCCAGTCACTGCAGGCCAGGATTCAAACCCAGGTGGTCTTGCTCTGGGGCCCTCCGTCAGCTTTTTGGTATCTGGGCATTTCAGAGTGGGCTCTGGCCTGACACCCACCCCAGAACTGTGTATGTTGGCGGGATGAGGTGCTCCTCACTGGAACGTTGTATCACATCTGGCTTCTAGGCCAAAGTAAGCAATTTGGGGAGAAGGGGTTGGTTCCTCAGCACTAGCCCCACGACTTAATGAAGTTGTGTCCTAGTCTGGGAGTGTAATAAAGATTTTATATTATTATTATTATTATTTAAGATTTTATAAGAGTGAATTCCCAGCATTAAAATATCACCTAACGGAGCTCGCAGACAACAGTGGGGGCTGAGCAAAAACAGTGTTCACCAGGCTTACCAACTTAAAATTATGCAGTACTTTCTTAATGGAAGAGGCCTCAAAAAATTAGTCCCTAAACACTTTAATACTTCTTTTGCGGTCTTTCAAACGTGTGTGACATGCAAGCACCCCTTAGGCCTGCTATGTGCTGGAAGGATGCTCAGATGCTCCCGGTCTGACACCTCCAGTTTTGCAAAAGCAGGATGAATGTTCCCTGGCCCACATCCCTGGGGAAATGAGGGGCCCATCCCCTTGGTCAGGGTTCATAACCATGATTGCCCCCCCACAGGCCTGTGTGTGCTTCCCACCCACCCCAGCCATGGCCCTGTTCAGCATCAACGAGCTGCCAGAGAACTTCCTGCTGGAGGTATTCACGCACGTGCCCGCCCGCCACCTGCTGCGCTGCCGCCGGGTCTGCAGCCTCTGGCGTGACCTCATTGATGTCCAAAGTCTCTGGAAACGCAAGAGCCTGCGTAAAGGCTTCATCACTAAGGACTGGAATGAGCCTGTGGCCAATTGGAAGATCTTCTTCTTTCTGTGCAGCCTCCGCAGGAACCTCCTACGCAACCCATGTGCCGAAGGTGGGCTGCTTCCCTCCCTTCCCGGAACCTCAGGGCCTTTGCACTTGCCATTCCCACGCTCGCTGGAATATTTCCTCAAACCCTAATACCCATCGTGTACCCTTGGTTCCTCCTCATTCTTGAGTTCTCAATTCAGAGACCTGCCCTGGTCCATCTGAAAAAAGCGCTCTCTACCTCGAGCATATCACCCCCATTCAGTTCCTTCATAGCACTTTTCATAACCTATAATTACCTCTTTACTTGTTTTTTTTCTTTTCCTCTGCCACTAACTTCAAGTTCCAGGGGCCTAATGGATCTTGCTTGCCTCTCTCCACCCAGTGCACAGGGATGCCTTCATATAGCAGGTGCTCAAGAAACGTTTGTCGAATGGATGAACAACCTGCAGGTCCACCTTTCCCCCTTTGGTTCAGTCCAAGCTGCCTAATGTTTATGGAAGGCTTCCCTCGTGCCAGGCACTACTAGTCTGAGGTCTTCACAAATGTAATTATAAACAGATGAAAAAAATGAGGATTTTGAGAGGTGACTGCAATCACATAATTTGACACCTGTTTAGCTCAAAATGTTCTGTTGTATTTGCCAGGGTTTTTTTCCCTTTGTTAGCACCTACTACTTACCAGGCACAGTGCTTCTTGTTGGGGCTACAGGAGCGATTGGTTAAGAGGCATAATGTGTACACTTAGAATCCCTTCGTGTCTATTTTCTCTATCCTCATGTGGAGCCCAGGAGTTGGCCAAATTAAGTAGGATTGGCTCCCTTTTATAGATGGGGAGCATTAGTCTCCACGATGAGTGTCTTACCCAAAGATCCAGAACTGCCCAGCTGCTGAAGGCCCCTCTCAGGAGCCCCATAGACAGTGCCCCAGACACTCAATCTCTCCGCCTGCCCCAGATTCCACTCAGAACTGCCCAGCCGGGCACCAGCTCAGCTCACGCAGCCCTTTAGAGCCAACCTGCAGCCTTGCCTTGGGCCCTGGGCCCTGGGCCCAGCAGCACCCAGCCCGGCCTCACTTAGCTCTCCCCTTGGGCCTACGCTCTGTGCAACCCAGCTCCTGAATTTCTGTATTACTCCTCTGGTTCTCTACTGGGGGGACCCCAGGCACCTGGTGAATAGATGTGGGCTCCTGGCAGAAGGAAAAAGGGAGTAATTTGGAAAAGCTCCCCTGGTGATTGTTCTAGAAAGCCTTGGTGAGAAAGACTGTTTTCTAAGGTCTTCTCAGCTCAGTTTGAAGGGGGAGATCAGAACCTGCCTAGCCAACCTGGTGAGGTTCCTTCCACGGAGGTGGGGGTGACAACATGCCACCAACCAGAGGGTGCCTGTTCTTCCAGTCACTCTCCCTCCTGTTCTGGGCAGCAGTTCCCATGACCAACAAACCTGTAAGTTGGTCGTCAACCCCCTCAGATCTGTTACTTGGTTAGGGTGTTGGGGGAATGTCAATCATCAAGTAAGCCGTCCAAGTTGGGACAAACTCACATTACCCATTAAGAGCAGCAGTACCATCACGGGCCCCTCCTAATTAAATGTTTTGAGAACCGAAACTTCGGTGTTTCCGAGAACCCTTTGGCAACGTGGAAGTGAGGAAAGATTGATTTAGGATTTCTGGTAATACTTTTTCCAGCTTCATGTTAGGAGCCAAGCTAGTCAGGGACAGAGTGGGAGGGAGAGGGTCCAGATCAGAGCTGATACGGTGTGGACAGGTGGGAATGTGCTGGAGCTTTGTAGGGGCGCTGCGAGGCCTAGTCGGGTGCGCACCTTGAGATCTAAGCCTGAGTCCTGCCTTTCACCCTCCCTCCCAGGGCCAGGTGGGGAGGACCAGCCTGTACGTTTACACCGGAGCTCACCTCGGCTTCTGTTTCCTAGACGATATGACTTCCTGGCAAATTGACTTCAATGGGGGGAACCAATGGAAGGTAGAGACCCTCCCTGGAGCCCACGGGACAGATTTTCCTGACTCCAAAGTTAAGAAGTACTTCGTCACATCCTTTGCGTAAGACAGACTGAACCTAGCAGGCTGGGGGAGGGGAGCGGGGAAGAGGGTCAGGACACTTTGCCAAACCCTAGGCCTATGTCAGGGTCTCTCTATGAAGTTCGAGGGAGCTGGCTCCAAATCCAGCTCAGAGCCTGCTCCTTCCTGGAGCAGGAGTAACTCAGTGGCTGGGCTAACAGGCAGTGGGGGGTGGAGATCTATGTAAGGAGGCCGGGGGCCCATGGGGCAGTTAGGGTAAGGCAGGGGTGTCTACAGGCTGTCCCTAATCTAGGAATGTGAGTCCACAGAGATGCCCTCCTTGGGGCCCCAGAGGACTGGGCCTATGGACGGATCAGATGTCGCCCAGGCTCAAGGGGGTCAAACTCCCCGCATGTTTCTCTTGGGCCTGCGCCGAGGTGGGGGCCAGAGTCAGAACCAGCCAGTGGCTGAACCATCCACCTGGCTCTGGGCCATGCAGAGCACACCTGGGAGTGCAAGCCTTTCTTTCTGCTCCCCAGCTTATGCCTCAAGTCCCAGCTGGTGGACCTCAAAGCTGAGGGCTACTGGGAGGAGCTGCTGGACACGTTCCGGCCTGACATCGTGGTTAAGGACTGGTGAGTGGGGCCAGTGCCCGAGTCCCACT
>NW_006436888.1:4773796-4786631 GCF_000325575.1 Pteropus alecto | reverse complement strand
GAGGGAGTGCCTACTCTGTGTCCAGTAGTGTCTTAGGACAAGGGCACCGCCCCCATTGGGGACAGACCCAGCACTTGCTCATCCAGCAGCACCTCTCAGCCTCCCCACCAACCTATGTCAGCAGGAGACATTAACCCCAGTTTACAGATGAGGAGACTGAGGCCTCCAAATGTTGTCACGAACAGGCACTGGAGCAACAGAGACAACCAAGACCCAGCCTCCCTGGACCTTGCAGATGCTCACGTGTCTTATCTGCCTCCCCTGCCATTCATCTCACAAGTTCCTCAAGCTCCTTCTCTGTGTAGAGCTGTGACAGGCTCTGCCTTGGCCCATGGTAGAAGCAGGACCCCAGGTCCAGCCAGGCCTCAGGGCCACCATTCTGAGGGTGGAGGGGTAGGGTTTGGGGGGTGTGCAGAGCTAGGGGGGCAGGCAGCAGGGTCGAACACAGGGTGAGCTCTGTGCAGCCCCACCTCACAGGCCACCCCTTGAATCTCCCATTGAATCCTCAGCCTGGTCCATTGTAATGTACAGGTGACACAGCTCTGACAGCCCCAGCCTTTCTCTCTAGAGAACCTTTTGCCTTTTAGGGTGCCATTTTCACTGAGACACCCAAAAGGGTTGCCCCTTTTCATACAAGAGGTAACTGAGGCCCAGCACAGATCTGCTGGGGACACAGGAAGCATGGATCGTGGGCCTCAAGAAAGGCACAGGGAAATGCAACTTAGAGCTCCAATTTGCAAGCCTGCTGCCTGCCCACCTCCAGGGCCACCTACCCTGTTTTGGGGTACACAGTCCTGAGCCCCATCATCCCCCAGGTTCGCCGCCAGAGCAGACTGTGGCTGCACCTACAGCATCCGAGTACAGCTGGTCTCAGCCGACTATATTGCCTTGGCCTCCTTCGAGCCCCCACCTGTGACCATCGATCAGTGGAATGATGCAAGGTGGAGAGAGGTGAGGCCTCACCTGCTTGCCTGCCACCCACTTCTCCCAGGGCCCACAATGCCCCCAGCTCTACCACCTGGAGCTCCTGCCTTCTGGCCTGGACAGTTCTCTGCTGCAGGACCTGGCTCCTCCTTTCTCCTCTCCATTTAAGTGGTCACCCCATCTCATCCCCTCCCCAGTCCTGGTGGTCACTTCCTCACCCCTCCCTCCAGGTCTCCCACACCTTCTCGGATTACCCTCCAGGCGTCCGCCACATCCTCTTCCAGCACGGGGGCAACGACACCCAGTATTGGGCAGGCTGGTATGGGCCCCGCGTCACCAACAGCAGCATCATCATCAGCCCTAAGACAGCCAGAAACCCAGCGCCGTCCAGTGCTCAGCCCGAGACGATGCGGGAGTAGGAGGTTGCCCACTCACCCTCCCCACCTCCTTTCGACAGGCCTTTCTGACAGCCATCAGTCTGTCATCTGACAGCCATTTATCCGTCCTCCGTCCAAGCCAGCCTATAGTGGGCAGTGAGAGCCCCTGCCTCAGGACTTCCTGCCCAGTTCCAAGCTTGGGCAAACCCACCAATTTATGGTAACTTACTGTCACGTAGCTCTGACATTTTGTCATAATAAATTTTTTTCTGTAGAACCAGCCTGGGGTTGGATGTAGAAGTGAGAGATAAAGGGGTCCCTGGCACTTTGGTAAGAACTAGCTCCAGGGTAATTTGGCTGCACCTGCCCCTCCCATTCCAGTTAGTGACAGCCCAGGTCAGCCCTTGGGGCCCCTTTATTGAAACAACTCACAGCACAGTATTTGAGACAACAGTGTTGGCCAGCTGAACCCCAGGAGACTGAGAAATCGAGGTCCCAGCACCCTTCCTGCCCTCCTGGGGAGATTTCCTCCATGAAGGTAACCAGACCTGAGCAGCCCTGAGCTGGAGGGTGGGCAGTCCATACATAGAGGAAATAAGAGCACTTGGAATCAGGGTGGCCCCGCAGCACTGCCTTAGGCGGGGGGCCCCCAAAGTCCAAAAATGGTGGCGTCGGGGGGGGGGGGCAGACACACCCTCAGCTGCTTTTATGAGCTCGTTCTTCCACGTAGAGCTGCATCTAATAGATAGGAACAAACAGCCGTGTTAGATGGACAGGGCACCTGTGTGGGAGCCTGCGAGCACCTGGCAGGGTGGGCTTGCATGGCCAAGCCACGGGTTCAGGGAAAGGGGATGGATGGAAGGAGCCTTACGCCAGATGGTCCTTGGTAATGTCCCCCGGGCCTTGTCCACAGGCTCTCTGGCAAGCCCTTAGCACACCCTAAATAAAGTTTGCCCAGTCCGCATGCAGCTCACCTTTAATATGTCTGATGTCATGGTTTTTAGGGGTATCAGCCGGGGGTCATGCATGTGGACATCCTGCTCATCTGCCAGGATCCAGGGGAAGTCCTAGGGAAGAAATCGAGGGGAGGAGGGGAAAGGGGCTGACCATGGCCTGCTCTCACTTTGCTTCCCTCTCCCCCTCCAGAGCTGGGGTCCTCAGACTTCAGAGAGCATCAGAATCACTAGGGAAGTGGATTCCGAGGCTTTTCCACTGGACAGGCCAGGTGGAAGCTGGACTGGGAACCTAAGTGGTTTAACAAGCCCCAAGTACTGATTCTGAAACTGGTGGGCAAGGATCCCCTCCCTGGAGAACCCCCACTGAGCTGGCAGCCCCAGCATATGGCCCCACCCACTTCTCAGCACTGAGTGCCCAGGTGGAGCAATGGCAGGTGTGTGGTCACATGGTTTACACGATGAGAACCTACTGGGTGCCAGGCTTTGCCGTAAGCAATGTGATGAGTGCACTGGCCATGGGCAGCACCCCTGCCTGCGCAGATAGCCTCCCAGCTATCACCCTGCCTATCTGCCTAGGTCAGTCTCATCTCACCTTGATGACCTGGATCTTCTCCATATTGCGAGTGGCAGCTTCCCTCGTGTGCACCAAGACTGTGAAGGTACAGCCTGAAGAGGCAAGAGTTTAGTCAAATGGGCACAGTCTGTTCCCATCTCCCTAGCTGGTCTGGCAGCCCCATGGAATAGAGTGTAAATCAAGTGCTAAGACAAGACACAGTCAACAGGGAGACTGAAGCCAGGGTCAATCAGGGAAGCTTCCTGGAGGAGGTGGACTCTCAGAGGGATTCTAAAAGGCAAGAAGGAAGAGACGAGGCTTGGTGCAGTCAAGTAGGGACTTGAGAACACAGACCAACCAAGGTAGCCATGGAAACACTCAAGGAAGAGGAGGTGGAGGGTGAGCACACCTGGGGGGTTGTGGTCCAGGACAGCATCACAGACACTGATCTTCAGGATGAAGGCTCGGAGCAGCTGTTCCACATGAGACAACAAGGAGTCTGAGCTGGAAAGAGAGGGGAGGAGGGTCTCCCATCACACTGGTGCCCCTGTCCTACCAGTAGGCAATCAACCCTGGAAACAGACCTGGGGGCCCAGAGCCCCTCCAGTGCTTCTGAGAGTGTTGGCTTCTAAGGGCCTGGCTGCTTGTCTGCACAGTAAAAACCACCTGGGGGATTTAAAACCAATGCAGAGCCCCATTAAGTCAGGATGGGGGGTGGGGTGTAGGGAGCCCCTGTAGGTGGTTCTAATGCGCTAATGTTCTCCCAGTCTGAGAACCAGGATGCCAAGCCGGAAGGGAAAGGGTTTGCCCAAGTCTACGCGGCAAGTAGGAACAGTCTATTGCCCTGACCTCAGCATAGAAAGCCAGCAGTTGACCAGCCAACACACCTGCCCAAGGTCAACTTCAAATTGACTATGGACTACACACTTGACTGGGAAGTCAGGACACTGGGTCTGTGTCTCGGCTCTGCCACCATTTGGGTGACCCTGAGTAGCTCATGTCATGTCTCTTCCATTTATAAGATGAGGTTGGGACTAGCCATTCACCAGTGCTGTGGTTTCCCAGGTGTGACATGGGGATCGCCGCATAACCTGTGTCAAGTCCAGAGACCACTCGGCAGCCAGCTGTGACTCGGCCACTAACAGGCCTTGTTAGGTTGGCACACCTTGCCTTTCTCCTTTCAGACCTTTACCAAGGCACTCAGGGTAAAAGTGAAGGTATTACTAGGGACCTCACACCAGTTAGCAGGTGGACGGCAGAGAGGCAGCTCACCTGATGGACAGCAGCGGGGGCTGGGTGATTTCAAAGACAAATTTTTCCACTGGGCGGTGCTCTTTGTCCAAAATTACCACCACCACTTTCTCCACATCATTCTGCAAGGACAGGAATCCCCTGCTCCAGAACTGGGTGCCCCACCCCCAGAACCCCCTTCCTGCCCAAGGGAGGATGGGATGGGGAAGGGTGCACTCACAGCCCTGCTCGGCCGCAAGGCCAAGGATCCCGAGAGTCCAGAGGTTTGAGAAGTTCAACTAAGCACCCCCAGACACGAGTAGTACAAGCTGAGGGGAGAGAATTCCTGGGCCCCATGGGGATCCCAACACCATGAACATGGCCCACATGCCCTGCGGCCTGCACCTGGGCTGGGGTGGTCTCTGGAGTGCAGGGAATAGGCTTCTGGATGCTAGTCATGGGACCCTGCATGGCCCCAGCATCATCTCATCCCATATTGGGGGTGAGGTGGGCTGGGGAGCCTGGCACCCTCACCTTCTCCAGGAGCGGCTTGACACAGTGCAGCGTGTCCTGGATATACTGGTTCAGCTCCGGGTGGCAGGACATCTGTATACAATGCCATGATGCCTGGTGAGGCCCGCAGCACCAATGGGAAAACCACCCAACACCCCCTCCAAGAGCCCAAGGCTCTGTCTGCCTTTGGAGAGAGGCCTAGCAGTTCCCTAGGGGGTCACTACCCAAGGGACCAACTTCCCATCACAAGGCTAAAAACTCTGAATTATCCACGCAGGAGAAATTAGAAGATAAAAATTCAGTCTCAACATTAACAATTAATATAGCATTGAGGGTTCCTAATGTGGGCTCCACAGGCTTCTCCAGAGTCTAAGAAGTCTCTAAGTTGTGTGTGTTTGGGCATATGGACACTATTCCGGAGAAAGGATCCAGAAATTTAATCAATTTTCAAAAGTTAAGAATCTGGGGACTAAGAAGCTGTGTGGCCGCCGGTAAATTACTTCTCTGACCTTTAATAAACTTCATCCATGAAGCTCTCAAAGAAAAACTGAGGAATGAGTTAAGTGCCCAGTACAAAGTGGGGACTCAGTGCTTTCTTCCTTTTCCCTGTACATTCTTTAAGCTTCCACCACCTTCCAGTATTCAGTCATTATTCTAATGCTTACTGAGTGCCTTCTAAGATGCCAGCACTTCTGGAGCCTAGGGATAGAGTAGCTTAATGGCTTTGTGTCCCTTTTAACCTACAATTAGGGTAAATGCGTGCAGAGAAAAGGTGCCTGAGGTTTACAGGAATCCCCTCCCCAAACCAACCATTCACCAGCATCAAGAACTCTTTTAAAATACAACTCTAATCCGAGAACCTGGTCCCTAACTTCTGGAGGGAAACTTCCAGTTCAGAGGGGAGGAAGGAGCCACTTCAGTGAGGGGTGAGAGATTGTCAGACTATCAGCTGCTGCTGGGACCTGAAAGGCAAGGCTAGGCTGCTAGAGAAGGAAGGGGCTGGGCCTGAAGGTGGAAGAGAGTTTAAAAATCCACTCTCTACCCACTCCGTGATTAGGGGGTGACCTACTGGCCCCAGTCCAGCTGTGGGGGCTCACCTGGACAGGCACATTGTACTTCTTACGCTTCTGGAAGATGCCCACCGGGTACACCTCGCGCACGTAGAGGATTAGGTGCACAGCCACCTCCAGGAACTCGCAGAGTACATCGGCCACCACTGCGAGGGGGCAGAACCTGATGCGCTTGGGAAAGACTTCTGGCCCAGGCCCTCCCTCGCCCCCGACCCCGGGTCAGCAGGTCCAGCCTCCCTACCTTGGCCAAAGTTGAGGTCCTGTCTCGTAAGCGTGGTCATCCTTCCCGCCACCACCTAGGGGATGGGACAGGAGTGGGGGCTAGTTCCAAAGGCCCAGGCTGCTGACTCTCCTCTCCGCCTGGGGGGAATCAAGGCAGGACACTCCCTGCACATAGAATCAAGGGAGCTGGGAAGGAACCCCCACGCTGACGTCATAGCTCGAGGTCATCAGCTGCACTTCCATCAGCCTTCGTCCACTGCCCCCCCACACCCGATGTCTCGCGGGGTAGGAAAGGCCAGAGCTTTGCGGGCGAAAGGGATGCAAAGAAAAGAGCTGGATGCGCAGGGCCAGGAGCTTAAAACGGGACACGCGGAAAGCGAAACTAGGCTGGAATAAGACTCTCCCCCTTGCCTGGCTGTATCCCTCCCAGAGAGAATTCCGCTCCTCTCCTCTCTCCTGGTGCCGGTTCTGGCCTCGGTTCCCGGGTCGGGGCCCGGCCCCGGCGCGGGAAACCACCGACCCGACCACTTGCACTCGCAGCCCAATCCGCGCGGCCCGGACGCAGCTCCGTGACGTCCGCCGCGCTGCAGCTGGTCCTAGCGCCCGCTTTCAGGCCACGCCCACTCCGCGCACCGCCCAAGCGGCCAAGGGGCGGGGCTTGGGAGGGGCGGGGCCTGGCTTCGGCTCCGGAGATCCCCAGGGCCGAGTGGGAGGAGACAGTGCCGCGCCGCCTTTCAATTTTGGGTTGGCGCGAAAAAAGACAGTTTTAGTCCCCATGTCGTATCGCTACGGATCTTCCTCCCCAGGGTATTACGAGGCGCGCTAAGGGGTTGGGTACGTGTTGCTGGTGAGGACCATGTGGAGGTCACAGCTGGGAACTTTGGACAGCGACATCTACTGCTAACTCCGGAGTCGCCATCCCCGAACTCAGCTGCCCAACCGAAAGCGAATCCGCAGGCTCCGGGGCGGGGACAAGGGGAGGAAGGTGCACTGGGGACGCCCCACCCCCACCCAGAACCTGTACAGCTTGGTTTTATTGTGTCCGTGGATTATTTAACTAAATCTTCAAAACAATTCTACGGACAGTTACTGTAATTGTCCCCATTTTACTGACGAGCCAAATGAGCTTCAGAAGGGTGAAGTAAAATGTCCGAGTCTTACAACGATTGGGGGAGGAGCGGGCGGAGATGTCTTCTAGCTCTACACTTCAATGCTCTGGAAGGGCTGAGAGGCCCCTGGAAATAATAATATTAAAATAATTACTAACATGGATTGAGCACTTACTATGTGTCAGCACTGATTTCTTTAATTCCCTCATTAACCATAGGAACTAAATCACCCATTTTACCAATTCACTTTAGATGGTAAAACAGACTCAGAGTTGTTCCCTAATTTGTCAAAATCACACGTTGGGAATACAAACTCAATTCTGACTTTAGTCCGACACCAGGACTTCAACTCATTTTCAGACCCTTTATTTTACAGGTGGGAAAACAGACTAGAGAAGATGGCTGTGGAGCTATGGGAAACAAATCAGGACCAGAAGCCAGGGGACCTTGCCTCAGACCTCCGGGGACAGAAGAGCTTGTTAGTCACGTTCATCTGTTAGCCGGGAATGTTGGAGACCTGCACCCCCCCTTCACCCTAGATGCCTTCAAACCTTCATTTGCACACTTCCGAAGAGGTGGGGACAGAGAAGGGAATAAGTAACCTGGCCCATTAAGCCAGGAATGTCATCAGAGCAGGTCACAAAAACAGTCCTTGGAAATCTGCATCAGAATCCCTGGGGAGCCCATTAAAGACTGGGAGCCCTGGCCTCCCTGACCTACCAGATCAGTAGGGGTGCACAACATAGTACTGGCCCTTTAACAAGCTCCCTAGAGGCTCTGATACCCAAGAAAGTGTGGGAATTGTCACAAGCGGTTTGAGCTGTTGCATAGGAAAGTCTGCATTTCATAAAACTGCAACACTTAACCCAAAAGGATGAATGATTTATTTCAGGAATTGATGTACCCGGCAGTGCATTTTGGGTACGACGACTTCTCAAGACTTGGGGACCCTGTTCACATCATGCCATGCAAGAAAGGACCATTTTCACACGAAGCCAGCCCAGCAGCTCACTGGCTTGTAAAAGGTGTCCCCTGGCTCCTTGAGATTTAATAATTATGATGCTTTGGCCATTGGGGAAAGCAAAGGCCCTTCTTTGCCTCTCTGGAGACTGCTCGAGCAGCTTCTTTCATTGGTAACAGGAAGTGGCAATTCCTTGTAAAGGGTCCCTTGGGATTGGGGCCTAGGGCGGAGAAGCTCAGGGCCAGCTCCTCCTGTAGGGTGGCCTCCAGAGCACAATGTGAGCAGCATAGGGGCTTATGCCAGGCCCTCCTCCTTCCATGGATCCCCAGCCTCAGCTCTCTGCCCTCAGAAGACACAGTACAAGCTACCCAAAGGTCACCTGACACACAGAGCTAAAGAACTTCAGAGAAACCTTGGAGGACTTATAACTCAACACTCACATTTCTCCAATGAGGAAACTGACGTCTCAACAGCCTTCGTCTGACACTTGCCAAGATGGGTACCCATCTCGCCAAAATCCATAGATAAAAATGCCTGGGCTTGGGGCTTTGGATTCAGAGCCAGCCATAAACAGAGGAAAGCAGGTGAGAGACGGATCTGACCCCTAACTCCCCAAAGGCCTCATCTCCTCATTGGTGAAATAAACAGGCTGGACAGATGTTCCCTAAACCTCTGATGGCCTTAGGCTGCATGGAGGCCAAGAAGCTGGGGATGCGGCAGGGACAGGGGCCATAGGGGAGCTTTATATGACTGATGAGTGAAAAATTCATCAGTCATTTCCATCCACGGGGCTCTTTGGCATCTGGTTTTCATATCTTAATCACATCAGCATGATGGATGGTTGGGGGACCCAGATTACATTATGGGGTTAATTTATTACATTTTTGAATACCCATTTGCTGGGAGACTGTTTTTCAAAGTTATTTACATATTCTTCACCATAACAACAATATGTAGGAGGGCATATGGGAGGGAAGGACAGATGTTTAGGAGAAAGAGCTTATTGGCCAACTAGAGCAGGTCCCTGAGGGTCTGCAATGGGGACAGAGAAAATCACAAGAGATATTTAAATTGAAACGAAGAAAAGGCAAGATGCCAGAAGGTCTCGCAAAGAAAGGCCCAACAAAGACTAAGGCCTGCATGGGCAAAAGAGGATTCCTGGGATTCTTCGAACAAGCACACAATGAGTGAACTGGGAAAAACAGCAGGCAACAGTGTCCAGACTCCAAAGATGCTTTCAGAGCCTCTCTCATATCCACCTGGCTGATAGCAGTCCACATCATGGATCCCACCCCTGCCTAAGGTTCCTAGGACAGAAACAGAGAGGTGGGGGGAGCCACAGAGTCAGCCACATATAGCCTGGTGACAATCCCACAGATACCCCAATGCTCAGGGACTCAGTCAGTTGAAAACCCCTAAGCAGAGACCCAGCCTTATTCGTTCTTTTAGTCCAGCACCTCACTCAGCACCTGGCCAAATCCAGGCTGTCAATATTAAATGAATGAATGAAAGAATAAAGGAATAAAATAATGGCAGACGGTGGCAGACTTGCTTGATTTGAATCCGAGCAGTCTGGAGGAGGAGCAAAGACCTCTGATTTCAGTGCTTGGGCTACAGATGGAGTTGTGTGGAGAAGAGCTGCTTTAGGAAAGAAGCGAGGGACGTGGAATGCTTACTACGGTGCCCCACACCCAGCATAGCCACTCAGTGGCCAACCTGCTATTTCTCTCTCACCGCTGTTAACCAGCTGTTTGGCCCTTCCCTCTGAATCTCAGTTTTCTCACCTG
Organism: Pteropus alecto; assembly: GCF_000325575.1. Lineage (NCBI taxonomy): Eukaryota > Metazoa > Chordata > Mammalia > Chiroptera > Pteropodidae > Pteropus > Pteropus alecto. Next base: position 4,776,929 of record NW_006436888.1, on the reverse strand, counting down.
TAAAATGGGCTATTAGTAGTACCAATTCTATATGGTCGAGCCAGGGGTAATATAATAATATTTGTAAAAATATAAAGTGTACAAGGCCTGGCACATAAATGTGCAATTAATGGCTGTTATGACAATGATATTAAAATCTATGCACACTATCTAAGCTCCTAGAACAAATACTTTGGACCAGCCATTTCCGAAACCCCATCAAAAACATCCTTAGCAGACTCCACCCCCCCGCTCCGCCCCTACTCCCATCCCCATTTTCATTTCCCAAGGCAGCAGGCAGCCCCCGAGGTGCCCCAAGGGAGAAAATGCATTCTCATGGCTCAAATGGCTAAACGAAGGACTGCAGCCAACACACAACTCCTCTCTTCCCTCATCCGGCCTTCGGGTTTGAGGCCTGACCTGCACAACTACCCCAGGTTCTGGGGTCCACTGCTGACCTCAGACCCAAGCTAAAGCCCTGACCTGAAGCCAGTAACGTTGGGCGCTTCCAACACTTCAGCCAGGGCAGAGCCTAACTAGCCATTCCCTCCCTGGGGTTCAGCTGACTCCCCAGTGTCGTAGACTCCTTGCTGGTCAGGGAGACCTTACAGATCATCTCTTCTTAAATTTAACCTCTGTCAAATGCACAGAGACACTAAACGTCTTCCATAATTTCAGGGGTTTCCAGGCCCTCTTAATCTGGACCACAGGGTTAAAAACCCTGGACCCAGCTCAACTGCCACTTTTTAAAAATAACTGCTTTATTAATACATAAGTCATAAACCATAATGTTCACCCTTTTAAAGTATGCAATTCAGTAGTTTTTAGTATAGTCACAAAATTGTGCATCAATCACCCCTGTCTAATTCCAGAACATTTTCATCACTCCAAAGAGAAAAACTCCACGCACATTAGCAGTCACTCCCCAGTCTCCCCTCCCCGCAGCCCCCAGCAGCCACTAGTCTACTCTCTGTCTCCATATCAACTCAATCGTACAGTATGTCTTAGCATAATGTTTTCAAGATTCACCCAGATTGTGGTGTGTATTGGTACTTCATTCTTTTTTATGGCCAAATAATAGCCCTATGTAAGAATATACCACATTTTGTTTATCCATTCATCGGCTGATGTTTCAATATTAGCAATAATCGAGGATAAACCTCATTGGCTACAATATTGCCACTGTGCAAAGCTAATTCATCAGTCGATGAATATTTGAGTTGTTTCCACTTTGGCCATTCGACTGCCACATTTTACAGATGGGGAACCTGAGGCCCGAAGTCACCATAACCTGGATGGAATAGGAGTCCAGGCCTCCCCTAACACCCACCTTTTCCCACTGCATCGTTCTGCGAGAACCCGGAGAACAGAGAGTCCAACCATGGCAAAAGAGCCCCCACCAGCGAATAGTTATAGCAGCAGCATTCAAACCAGAGTCTCCAATATTTTGCCAGCCACAGCTTCAAGCTTAAAAAGGAGAATCATTCCCACTCTCCCGCTCCCAGACCGGATCCATCATCACCTCTTCTCAGTTCCTAACTGGTCTCCTTGCTTTTGTCCTTGCTCCACTGCAGTCTATTCTCAACTTTAAGAATCAGAGGGAATCGGTGTTAAAACCTAAGTCACGTGCTCTGCTCTGCTCTGCTCATAACCTTCCGATGGCTTCCATCTCACTCCATCTAAAAGCCGAGGTCCTGACTGTGGCTTTCGCATCTCTCATGATCCTCTCTGACCTCATCTCACTCTGCTCCAGCCTTGCTGTTCTTCCTTAAACACTCCGAGCCCTCTCCTGCCTCACGCCCTTTGCACTGGTCCTTCCTTCTGCCTACAGCACTGTCCTCCCCGCAGCCATACGGCCCATTACCTCATCTTCTTTGTGAAAAAACTGCCTCACCAAAGAGGCCTTTCCTGGGAACCTTATGTCAAACACCTCTTCCCCTTAGTGTTTTCTCTCCTTAATGTGCATTGTTTTTTTTCATAGCACCAATCACCACCTGACATATCACAGGTATTTGTTCACTTGCTTATCTTCTGTCTCCTTCTCGAGAATGTAAGCTCCATGAGAGCAGAGAGTCTGGTCCATGTCAATTACTCTAGCTCCAGTGCCCAGAACAGAGCTGGCACATAGTAGGTGCTCAGTAGATTTTTATGAGATGAGGGATTCAAACCTTCTAGTGAATAAGCAATCTACCCGCTTCACCAATCCATCCTGAAGCGCATCAGACTGTTACAATAACAATAGCAGGTAATTTTTCTGCAGCACTTCCTATGGGGCCAGGACCTAGGAACATTATCTCCTTACACAGGCCATCGCACTTAATCTTTGCACCCTGAGAGTTAGGGATAATAATGAGCTCAGCGTCATGCCCCAACAGACGGGGAATGGCATCAGAAGAGGAGCCCAAGCATTCAGCGTGACTACGGAGCGCGGCTCTTAAACCTCTGAGCCATAATTTGTCATACTCTGGAGAAAAAAGAAAACAGTCGAAATGGAAGCCACGGTTGAGCTCTGGGCTCCAGTCGAGACTGCAGCTTCGCGCGCTCCCGGTCCCGCCCCGCTGCTCTTTGATCTTTGCAGTGCCGGTGGCCCCACTGACCCCGCCGTGAGTTATGGGGGCCGCGGGACCCATAACACAGCATTCCCGGACTCCCAGGGTCGGCAGGACACGGCGCCCCGCGCGGTGATGGATGAGCCAACCCCGGGTGCTGGCTTTATCCCGGCAGGGCCGGGCTGGGAAGCATCAGACAGACTTTGGATAGGGCGTGCCGAGAGGCGGACCGTGTGTGGGAGCATATGTGTGTGTGTGCGTGTGTGTGTGTGTGTGTGTGTGTGTGTGTGTGTGTTGAGTAGAATTGTCTTGCTTCCTTTCCTGAGGGGGCGGGGGACACTATGCGGCCGTTAGCGCCCCGAAATATCACCAGGTAGCACTTTGAAGACCCCAGCCCCCTACATCCAAGAGCGAGCTCTCCTAAAGCCCCGCCCTCCACTTCATGTACTTTCGGCGGCTACAAAGGCCCCGCGGTGCCGCGTCCTGCCTCCCTCGCACTGGGCATTTCTTCCGTCCCATTTGACAGCCTAGGCGGAATAATCCTTTTGGGGACCCGCCGGCCCCTACTGGGCGAGGCACGGCCGCGGCTGAGAGCTCAGCTCCGA
>NW_006436888.1:4755807-4773342 GCF_000325575.1 Pteropus alecto | reverse complement strand
GCGCACCTCTGCGCGATCCCCGCTTCGAGGCTCGGCCCTAGGCTGCGTTCCGCTCCCGCAGGCCCTCTGTCCCGCGTCCCTCGGCCCCCGCCCCACCAACCGGACAGGTAAGGCATGGCCTTGGCCCGCCCCCGGCCCCGCCCTCCTTCCTCACCTGGCCGCGCGCCGGGACAAAGGTGGGCTACCTGGCGCGCTCAGGGGCGGAGCGCACGAGGGTCTTAGGCTAGAGGTGAGGATGCTGCTTTCTTCCCTGCGCTTCTGGCCCTCGGCCCCGTGGGTCTGTTCGTCCGCTGCCTCCGCTCCTCGCCGCGTCTCCCTTCGGCTCCTGACTCTGCTCCCCGCCCCGCGTACGCCCACCTTTTGCCGGACACTCACTTTTCCACGCTCTGACACTGCCTCGCGCGCGCCCTCACCGCTCTCTCGCTGCCACGGCTCTCGCCCCACTCTCCTCGGCACTAGCCTCCCTCTGAGACCCGGTCTCTCTTTGTCTCTCTGTCTCTGAGTCTCCGGGTGGTCTCTCAGGCCCGGGACCCCAGTCTGCCATCATTCGAGGAAGCTTCGGAGACTCCCTGAGCCCCGGGTCAAAGCTGGCAGGTGTGCCCTCCTGCTCCTTCCGAGTATGTTGCGGGGGAGGGGGCTCTGGGTGTGACCCCCTCCAGCACCGCCGTTGGCCCCGCGCCCTCCCACTAGGCCCGGACCAGTACTGCACCCTGGTAACCCCGACGGCACTGAGCTCCCTCCTCTGGCCCCGGCGCAGCCCCTCTCTGTCCGCATTGCCTGCTTTCCTCCCTCCGCGTGCTCCCTCTGAGTGCTGGGGTGTCAGCAGCCTGCGGGCGCCCGGTTTCAGACCAGAGGGCTTTTGGGTTTCCCACCAACTCTTCTTGCCTCGCTCGGCTGGGTGCTCCCATGGCCTTCACCTCTGTCCGGTTTCTCTGGTCCGGCGCACTCCTCCACGCTGTCCACCACCCCGCCTGGTGGCATGCAAGAAAATGCCCCGGTACTGATTTAGTACCATCTCTCTGGGGTCAGGCAGACAGGCTCTCGGAGTGACTTGGACAAAGGAACGCACTTCTCAGAGCCTCAATGTCTCCTTCATAAAATGGGATAAAAATAGCACCTACTTATAGAGATGTGTTTAGACCCAGGGGAAAAAGCTTGCAAGGTACCAGCACAGTCCGCCCTCAAAGGCGGTGAGGAAGTCTACAGTCCCTGGGTGGGGTGGGGTTGGGGGCTCCACGGAAGGGGTGAACTAGATCAAGGGCAGAGATACGGTAGGAAACCTGACTGACTATACCTGCCTCTCCCAACACTGTCACCCCCAGGCGGACCACACCCACACAGGCATTTGCATTCTTGCAGGCATTCTTTCTCTCCCTGTCCCTCTGTTTGTCCTAAAATCAGAGTTTAAAAATTAGGGTGAAAAGGGTCTTGGCTTTCAAAATGAGATCGGTGTGGCTGTCGATAGTTGCCCACAGCTGGTCCTTTATCATGAGCCGTCCAGATGACTCATTCCCAGTTCTGAACTTCTGTCTTGCACTGATTTTTTTATCCAGTGGCACTAGCTCACAAGCTATTTCCTTTCCTTCCGGGGGGTGGGGGGATCATCTTGCCGGACCCTGGACCGGCTGTGTAATCACCCAAACCCTCTGACCATCATTTATGTCACAATAACAGGTGACACACCATCCCAGGAGTGATGTGGGCTAAGTGGCTTAACGAGGCCACTTCAGAAAAGTGGAGCCTTCTCCCAGCCAGCAAGTTCCAGGTCCTCTTGGCTGAGATTTTGTTTTCAGCCAGAGCTGGCACCTAGAGCCAGACACATACACACCCCATTCAGCCTTCTGCTCATGATCCCGCCTGGCAGACAGACCCAACTCGAAACCCAGGGACTTCCGCTTTCTCTGGCCACAGCTGTCCTCAGGAAAGCCAGCTGATCACCCCTGCGACCCCTAGGAATCCTGCTCAGAGCCTCCTTGCCCCTCATCACATGAAAATGATGGCACCTTCTCTGCCTTCCTCACCAATCCACCCCTCTCCCAAGTCCTAACTCCTCGATGGCTTCCTGTTGCCACTGAATTAACTACTCTCCTGCCTCCCGCCACATTTCCATCCACGTCTGGGGGTTCAGCCGTGATGAAAGGCTAATCATCGCCATGCCTTGACTTCCTCTGAGCTTTTGGAGGGCTCTTCTCTCCACCTGAAGTGCCCCCCTGCCCTGTGTTCGGTTGAAGGCTGCCCATCCTTGCAGGCCAAGGTCAAATGTCCTCTCCCGTGGGAAGCCCTCCTGTTCCCCCTGGCCTCCCTGTCCCGATGTCTGCACGTCCCTGGGTGGGGCTGGGTCTTGTTCCACTTGTGGTCCCAGCGCCTGACCACAGATGTCCTGCGCATACTTGTTCTTTTAAATGGAATCTTTGGTTAAGGAGACAGGAATAAACTAAAATTTGCAAGCCACAGGTTATCTCTGAGTGCCACTGGGTCCTGTTGGTCAGGCCAGAGGCCGAGTTAGCCCTGGAGCAAAGGCCAGGAAGGTTGGAGGGGAAGCAAGCTACCTGGGGGCTTTGTGTCCCTCTGGAAGATAAGATGATTTCTATGCCTGATTCAAGCAAAGGAAACAGACTAGACAGGGAAGTCACTGCCGAAGTCTGGCAGAATGGGTTTGAATCCCAGCTGATCACTTAGCAGCTATGTGACCGGGAGTGAGTTCCTTCACTTGTCTCAGCCAGGACTATGGCAGAGCTGGGATTCGTACCCTGGCTTCCCTGACTGCACAGCCTGGGAAGAACAGAAGCTCCCCTCGTGTACCCAAGGAGGGCATCATACAAGCATTTCTATTCCCCCGTTTTAGGTGACACCTGCTTTTCTTGCTGCTCCAGGCCCTCTGCTTGTCCTACCCCAGCCCTTCCTCTCAAGGGGGCCTCTGTGCCCAGTGGAGCACAGGCCTCCAAGTGGGTGGCTGAATCCTTGCCACTAGAGGCCCTGTCCATCCTCCAGCCAGGTCCCAGCTTTAGCAACACCCCACACTGCAGCACCATGGCCTGTCATTGGTCACCTGTACACATCCCTGGATGGGTGTGGGGGTATAAGGGATGAGGCCCCTACCTGAATCAAGAGCAGCTGGCGTGAACTGTAGAACCTACAAGATTTTAGGGGCCCTAATTGTAGAACCTACAAGATTTTAGGGGCCCTTTTTGTGCCAGGCTCAGAGTTAAGGCCCCCAGCATGCATCATCCCTGACAGTCACAGCATCTGCACTGGGATTGCTCACTGAGTGTAGCATGAGGAGTGATCAAGACCCTGTCTTTGGAGTCAGATGGCCATGGGTACAAATTCCAGTTCTACCACTTACTCTACTGTGTAACCTTGGGCAAATCCCCCAAGTCTTTGTCCCGATGTTGAGCCATTTTTGCTATTATCTGAAAAATATTGTTCACTTCAGAGGGCTAAATTAGATCATGTAAAGCTCTAGGCCTAGCTTAGCAAATGCCCGATACATGATACTGAAACAAACATACTCGTCTTTCAGATGTAGGACTGAAGCCCAGAGAGGTTAATTGACTTGCTCAGGGTCACACAGCTATTAAGTGCTGGAGCCAGGATTCACATCCAGGCTCGTCTGACTCCAGGTGTCTCCCGCTCCACACTGGCCTCTGCCAGAGCTGACAGCAGGCATTTTGTCACTTAATGATGAAGTGATGGGTCTGACCAAACAGCAAGTGATGTCAAATTTTCTGAGCATCAAGATAAAGAAGTTTGGGGAATGGGGGTGGGGGAGGCAAGAGGTTTGCCTAGGAAAGGAAGAGGAGGAGGAAAGCGCGTACCTGTAACACAGCAGGAGGTAGGACTTGGTCTCAGGAGGTGGGGGTGGGACCCTGGGAGGGAGGAGCACAAAGCTGGAATCCTCCAGGTGGATGAGGCCTCTGAGGAGCACCCCCCGCACCACCACCACCACCACCACCAACAACATCCCTACACAGGGTTTGTGAGGCTTTGTGGGGGGTGGGAATTCCCGAGGCTGCTGTTGGCAACAATAAAAGCAGATGGGGCTGCCCCTGCTGGGAAGCCAAACCTCATTTGCCAAGACAATAGTCCCCTCCAGGCTGGCCTGGGCCTGTCCAGCCCTGCCCCATGGAAGCCATCGATCACCCCACCAAGGACTGAGGACATGGCCACCTGCGCCTGCCCCTCTGCCCACGCAGATACACAGATGCTTCTGGGAGCCTCTCGCCCCTGACTCCCACCCTTTCCCCTGCCCATAATAACAACAGTTGCTGTTTATTGCACCCTTACTGGGTACCACTAACTTCATATAGCTTTACCTCCCCTCATCCTCGCATCCACCAGCATTTTATGAGAGAGGACCTTGAGGCTCAGAGAGGTTAGATAACTTGCCCGAGGTCATACAGCTCTTCCCACTCTGCTCAGTGGGACTCTCCCATGCCTCAGCTCAATTGGTTTTGATTGACATCTGTGTGAATCAGTCATAGTTATGTCTGTCTCATTCCATCATTAGACGTGTGGCCTCTCTGCCAGGTCAGAGTAGGGACACCTGGAGGGCAGGGACTGTGTCTTTGCCCAGAGATTAGAAGCTCCCTCAGCAAAGAATATATTTTCCCCATGATCTGGGAACTTTCAAGGCCAGAACTGTGTCTCTCCTATCAGAGGGTGTCTCTCCTTTCGACTGGAGGCTTCCTGGGGCAGAGCTTGCCTTTCTTGCTTAGACCAAGAGTATCGTGAGGGCAGGAGCTGTGTTTTATCCATTTAGGAATCCTCCAAGGCAAGACCTGGACCTCCCCTGTCACACTGGGACCTACCCAGGGCCAGGGCTGTTGTCCTCAATCAGACTGGCAATGCCCCAGGAGCAGGGATCCTGTCCCCACTTCAGACTGGAGTAGGTTCCTTTGCATGGCATCCTGGTCCTGCACCCAGAGGGGCTCAGCAAGTGGTGACCACCTGGTGTCACTCTCCCTCGCAGTCTCCATTGCAAAGTACTTGGTGCTCCGCAGGTAGAGAGGCAGCGTTCTGTGCAAGGCCAGGTTGGCACAATGGCCTGTGGAGGGGCAGATGGGGCTCTGGATGTTCTAAGGCCTAGGGGTTGCTGAGAGACCCCTTCCTATCGGACAGGACACTTTGGGGAGAGCAGAGCCGCAGGGAGGCAGGGAGACAAGTAGGGACGAGCTCAAGACACTCAAGACCCAGCTGCCAATGAGCACGTCCCAGGTCAGCTGCTTCAGGTCCCACCCACCCACCGGTTAGCTCACCTTCTCTGCTTTCCACCCCACCTACACTGCCTGGGTTCCATCCTCACCTGGAACCACACGCAAAGCACACAGAAGTACTGACTTCCTAAATAGTGAAATCTCATGACAGGTTAAGAATCCCATTATTTCACAGATAAGGAATTATGACTCATGGAGAGGTACCATGGTGGAAGGGATTATGGGAGAGGTTAGAGGGACAAAGTCTAGTCCCGAATTGCCTTGGGAAGAAGAGCCCAGCCCAGGAGTTTAGGATCCACCTGCCTATCTGCCACTCTCATCTAGTATACAAATATTTTGATTGAACAAGCAAAATCAATACCTATTTTTCAGCCCTGGGGGAGTCAGCCATCTTCCTCTAAAAAAAAGACAGGAATCTACTCCCAGGGGGTCAGAAGCTCTACGATCCCCCGACTGGAAATCCAGTTTTGTGGAGCTGACTACAGAGTGGCCTTGCTATTCTAAAAGCGGATAAAGGGCCTGGGGACAGCCACCTCCATTCTCTAATTCCAGCCCTTCCGGGAAGTGTCCAATGAGGCAATGAGGAGGAGCCAGAGGAAAAGAGTCCGTCAGATCAGTTCCAAGTTAGAGCATCTGTAAAGTCTTCATGGAAGCGTGGGGACACAACGTCAGAGGTGATTCCTGCCCTGACGACATCTGTCCTACGCACCGGAATCTGGGCATGCAGTCACTGCCCCCAGGACCCCCAGGCTGGCAGAGAGGAGGGCTGAGAGTGGAGAGTCTTTCTCCTATTAAGGTGTTGTTTGTCTTGCCTGCTGTGTGCATTGCCGATCTGTCCACTGAAGAGTTTTAAGCTGGAGAGATTTATTCTTCTGACCATGAAGTGGAGAATATTTTGGTGCAAAGCAGGGGCTGAGCAATGTAGGAGGCTGTTTCAGTACCTGAAACACACGGGGACCTGGGAGAGAGTTTTGTAATGAAGAGGCACCCATACAGAGGCCGGTCCCGCCTGAGGCTGCTGCTCTGAAAGACAGAATTCAGCCTTTAGCGCCCAAGGTCCTTGGAGGGGAAGTCGTGAGGTGACCAGCTATGCCCGGCAGGCCAAGAAAGCCCAGGCCCATTTCCGAACTTGAGCCTGAGGAGGCTGCTGCAGCGTTAGGCTGAGTTCAGCATGTTCTTCCCCAGCTGGGTTCTCTGAAGGGAGCAAGATCTCCTTGAAAATGTCTCTTGGCCTCTCAGGGGTCAGAGGTCCCTTCCTGCCAACGTTTAGCAGAGGGGGACTGCCTTCAAGTGTCTTATGAGCCGAAGAAGGTTAGAGTGTGTCCGTGGGAAGGATTGTTTCGAGATCTGAGCTGAGGCCCCGCACCTCCCACCTCAGCACCCTGCATCCCTTTATGAAGATCCTTTGAAAGACAGAAGTGCTCTGGTCTCCCCCAGAAGACCCCGTGCTGGTCTCATGGTGCTCATCTCAGCAGCCTGGCAGGTTAGGGTCTCACCTGTGCCCGAGCGTCAAGCACAGTTAGAAAGATGGACGGAGAGCAAGGCACGGTGCTTCCAAAACCAGGGCATGGCGGGGTGAGGGGTGCTGGCCCCGGAATGCAGTGGTTATCATGTATCGTGTTTTATCTTTTAACATTCATGAATATGTCCTCTGAATTCATGCCGCCTCGATACACGTCCCTAGCCTCTGGGGACTCACTCCAAGTCCTGGAAGATAGTATCTGTCATCCCTCCCCACAGGGCGCTGTCATTTGGAGACACAGATAGAGGAGTCTTGTCCCTGTGCATCAGGAATTCCCAGACTCCCTTGGCAGGCAGGGCCCTTGAGACCATCTAACCCAATGACCCAGTGGTCTTCTCCCCCTGCTCTCTTCCAGATTTTTTTTTTTTTGAGCAGTGTAAATCATTTCCCATGCAATCTTACCCATAATCCCAATACATAAAGCCGATAAAAGTAGTGTAGCACCAACACCCATAATTTCTACCCCGAATCAAAATTTTCTCCATCTTATGCAGACGCAACTTCAAATCCTACTTACAATCCGACTCTTCAGCTTCTCCCACCTGGAGGTGCTGTGTGATGACGATTAAGCCCCCAATTCACAATACTGCCTTATTTTAAAGTAAATCAGTGAAGGAAAAAAACTGTCCTCAATGATTTGAAAGAATGCAATGGATGTCGGTTGCACCTGTCAATATGAGACTCAACCTCTAACTGGCTTTGGTCATTCATGTCCAGAAAACCCTGGAGTATGTAAATAAGTAGTTGCAGATGGCAGCAGTTCTTTTAAACTGCTTGCCTTGCGTCCCTGGAACACTCTTCAGTGACCCAGGAGAAGCCTAAGTTAGGATGGGGCTGTGCTCACGTTAAAATCGGGTAGAGAACAAGAGTGTCTTGCTTTTACTACAGTTGTCAAAACAGTTGAAAATATATTTTTTAGAAGCTTGTTTAGAATCAAAAGCTTAGACACCCCTGAAACATCTGTACCAAATGCCGTGGCTCCAATCAGTCCCTTTCACACATGAGGAGGAGGCCCAGGGTCAGGGAGGGGGCCTATGGACCAAGTTCTCCCAGTGGGTGGTTGTCTGGCTCACAGCCTGGACTGAGCACCTTAATCAGTGTCATTGACATCCCTGGCACAGGATTCCCACCGGACCCCTCCCGGCCAGCCCTACTCCCACCCCACTAGCCACTTCCTGTTTTCCCCTACCCGACCCACCGTGCACCCCGTGAGCTGGTAGACAAGTCAGGGATGCAGGACCTACAGCTGTCTCAGATCGCCTGGTGGCAGCCCAGCTCCACAGCTGTCTGCCAGGCTGGTGGAACAGGAGTTCCCCTAGTCTCCTGCCCGCCCCCCACAAACACAAGGCCATTGCGAGGAGGGGCTCAGGAATCAAAGCAGCCTCCAGGCTGGATTAATTGCCTTCATTTGCATGTGATGCTGCTTCCTGGCAGCCTTCTGGATAGAGACGGCTCTGCAGCTCAACCCTGCACAGTGTGGGGACAGGATAAGGGCATGAGATAAGCCCCTTTCCCCCTCCTTTGTCAGTTTCCCCTTCCTAGCTTCCAGTGCCTAGTCCCCCCTACTGGGTCCTGACGGTACTCACAGCAATGACAGGAGATTATGTGGGGGAGGCAGGTGATCCCTGGTGCAGCTCAGGGCGTGGGTGATGGAGAGCAAGGACTGTCTGTCCCCTGTGCACTGGCTCAGAGAACCCAGGCATTGAGGTGGGGCTTTGCCACCCCCCCAGTCATGTCACCTCGGATTCGTGGCTCACCCTCCCAGAGCCTCAGTTTCCTCATTTTAAAAATGTGAAAAACGACCTGTGCTGCAGGGCAGTGGAGAAGATTGGATAAGAGATGGATGAAATGAGCAAAATGAATAAGTAAGAGCCTGGGCTTCACGGCTGCTTAGGGAGCGGTGGCTCCTATTATAAGGATGCTTTTGTTTTGCTTTGCTTTTAATGAGTCACTATTGGATTTCAGCTGTGAGAGCACCATCTCTGGTTTGTGGGTGGTCCCGATGTCCCTCAACAACTCTTGTGGGGACAACTCCACGCTGTCGATTGTCCCCAATCTAGGGGGTGAGGGGATCAGACCCAGCCCCAGAAGAGCAGGCTTTGTGAGTAAGCCACAGGCAGAGCCATCCATGGCTGCCGGGAGATGGGGGGAGGTGGGGCGCCTGCTGCCCCTTTTCGCCTGGATGCTTGGCGCTTTGTAAAGCAGCCTCCAACTGGCTTTCAGAGCAACAGAAATGGGTTGGAGCCCTCCGTCACTGTGGATCCTTGGCACGACTTCTGTAGCAGCCCACATTTCCTGAGTGGCTCTCTGCCAGGCTGGCATCTTGACTGCTGAGCTGTGCCAAGATCTGTGTACAAGCCTTATGGGCTTGGAGGGAGAGCTTCAGGCAGTCGTCAGGGCAGAGTGGTGCCAGGTCCCCGAGCACTCACTCCAGTGTGCTGTCATCCTCCCTCCCCCCACCCCAGCCCCCACACACCCTGAGAATATATCTATGAACTTCTGCTCAGGTGTCAGTTCAATTATGCTCCATCCGTTTCCATTCCAATCCGTAGTTACCAGTGCCTATTATTTGCAGGGGCCTATAGATCTGATAGGAACAGAAGGAACAGTGGGAAAGCGAGACACAGCCCCCTAGGGTCTTCCTGTCTAGTCAGGGGCTTTAAAGAAAGGCTGATCGCCCAGCACGAAATGGCATGTGAGGTCGTCAAGACCTGGGCAAAGCTGCGTGGGAGCACGGAGAAGGGAGCACATCTCACTGGGGGACTGAACAAGGCTTCCTGGAGGAGGGGACGTTTGGGAAGGGGCCCAAAGGATGGGTAGGATTTGGACAGAGAGACATGAGGGTGGAGAGGAGAGGGTGTTCCAGGCAGAGGGAATAGGCTCACGGAGAATAGAAACAGAAGAGATGGAGCCTGTTTGGGGCCCAGGGAATGGCCTCCGTTGGCTGCAAAGTGGGGAAGTAGAAGTCAGGGCTGCAACGTCAGGTGGGAGCCACGCTATACGAGGGCTTAAGTGCCAAAGCGGGGAGTCTGTGGTTAAAAGGAAAGGCAACAGGGAGCCATGGACAGCTTTGAGCAGGAGACGGTCATGATCAGAGTAATCTGGCCGCAGTATGGGCTGGGTCTGGGGGCAGGATGGCGCTCAGAAGGTCTGGGCAGAGTGATGGCCCCACACAGGTGCACCAGCATGGCACACCGAAATCCCCTCTCCCCTGCCCCAGGCAGGCTGTGCGCATGATTCATGGGGTGCAAAGGGTGAGAAGGAACAAAGATGGCCCTGAAATTGGGGTCCATAGCCATTGGCAGGGTCTTGGTCAGCAGGAGAGAGATGGCAAGTACGGGAAGGGTCGTGATGCAAGGGGGTGTGGGGCTCGGCTTCATTTCCTGGCTCTGCAAGGGAGAAGCTGTCCTTTCAGACCAGTGCTCAGGTCGGTCACTGAGCTCAGAGGCTGGCTCGTGCGTGTCCACAGGGACAGCAAGCTGCCCGTGCACGCCCGTGGGCCTGCCTACCCCTCTGGTCCTTCACCTGCATTTTTTAGGTGTCCTGCTTTGCTCCTCCCCACCCTAAGATTGGGAATCCATTCACTGGCCAATGCCTCGTGGGGTCCCTGTTGATGGAGGTGCCCTGTGGCCTTCTCCCAGGCTGTCACTTCCCCTGTGAGACTGAAGGGCAGGCTGGGGCAGGGACACCATCGACAGAGGCTCAAAGCATTTCTCAGTCACAGGAAGCGGAGGGTGAAGTCTGGTAAACACCAGCCCGCAGAGGAGCCAGCATCCGCCTCAGGCCTGGAAACAGAGTTTGCGGGGACCCTGGCCGGGGCGCATTGCTTTCCTGACAGTGCTTTAAAACGGGCCCCCTCCTTCCGCCCGGCTACATGAGCCTCAGCCTCCAGAGTCCTCATTATGGAAAGGCCGGAGGTGAGGCTGAAGGGACAAAGCCTCCTGCCGCCCGTGAGGTGAACTTGAAAGCGGACCAGGGCTGCAGAGCTGATATCTTAGGGATGGAAGGATGTGTGATAAGACGGGGGGCTGTCACAGCAAGCCCATCCCAGGGTCCCACACCAAGGCTCACCGAGGCTCACCCAGGATATACAGGTGGCTCCTGGGACACGGGACAACATGGGAAGTGATGGGACAGCCTCTTTCTCCCAGCCCAGAGCAGAATGGAGGGCAGTGGAGGCCAGGACCCCAGCTTCCCAGGGGACCAGGAAGCATCAGGCTGGGATGATGAGAGAGCGGGGTAGAGGGCAGCTGGTGACCAGGCGAGGCGGGGAGAAGCTGTTTTCTTCCCTTTGCCCCTGCTCCAGCCCTTCCCAAGTGGATCAGCCTGGTCCAGCTCCAACTCCCCCTCCCCCACCCCATATCCCTGCCCGTGTCAAGGGCCCCTCAGTTAGGGCTGGCTAAAGGTGAACCCCGGGCGGGATGGCCAGTGTGGGAGCTGCAGGAACTGAGAGGGCTGGAGGGAGGCGTGCAGGGATCATCAGAGCCCACCCACCTTTCCTCAGCCCTGGGCAAGTCCATGACCATAAATCACAGAGAAATGGTTGTGTAAGCACCTTTGTGAGCCTGATGGAATACTCAGGAGGCCCAGGGAGTCCATAAAAATTCAATCAGCCTGGCTAACCTGGTGCCGAACTTACTTACTTGTCTGGATGCCATGAGACAGGTGCAGGGGTGGATGCTGGCGGGGAGGGGCTGCAGGGGGTGGACTCTAGAGCCTGGCAGACACCCCACCATCCCCCAGCCCTGTACAGACCTCATGAGCCTCAGCTCCGAGGTCCTAGGGGAGAGCAGTGGTCCCCTGAGGAGGCCCTGCTTCCAGTGGGGAACGGAAGGCTGTCAGCCCACCCCACACACCCTGCAGGGTCAGAGTCCAGCCTCCGGAGTCCTTCAGCCCAGCGGGGACAGTGCTTTGTCAAAACTTGCTCAGACCTCAGAGGAAAAGAAAGGAGTGAGGACAGAGTTGGGCTGTCTCGGGACAGCCACATGGGTTCGGAGCACATAAATGCCACTTCATCGCTGTGACTTACCCTCTCCGAGCCTTAACTTCTCCTTCGGAAATAGTAGGAGCCACTCCAGAGAGTTACCGAAAGGACTAAGTGATGTAAATTCATGCAAAGCGCTGAACACGACTCCTGCCTATGGCACGTGCTCAAATGCTATTCCATTTGTTTGAATTTAGGCTCTGGGTCAAGTCTTGGGGACTAGAGGCCTATTTCTAAGCTTAGAGGGACTCAGCTCATTCTAGGGGACTTGGCAAAGGGCAGAGGTTTATGCAGAGAAAGGGATTCTGGACTAATCTGAAACCCGGATGCTGCTGAAACTATTTAAACCGGGAGCTCGCAGCCTCAGCCTCGTGTGTCTTTCCCGTGAGTCTGTCGTGGGGAGCTGCTCTCTGCATTGCGGGGTGTTTAGCAGCATCCCTGGCCTCCACCAGGTTGAGCCAGTAGCACTGCCCAGTTTTGACAACCAAAAGTGTCTCCAGACATTGTCACGTGTCCCCTGGAGGGCAAAGCCCCGCTCCATCCCTGTCATGAAACACTGGGCTGTGATCACGTCAGTGAAGGGGCTTGGGAGTGGGGAAGCGGAGGGAAGCTGCCGAGCTACCCCCTCACGTGCTGCTTTTCTTGCAGGGAGGAGCCCATGGCTGGGCCCACCACCCACGCTGCCCCCATGCTGTTCCTTGCTCTCCTGGTGCTGTTGGAGCTGAGCCTGGCAGGCTCCCTGGGACCCGGAACCTCTGCTCGGAACCTCCCTGAGAATCACATCAGCCTCCCAGGCCCAGCACTGCGGACACCTCAGGCCGGCCACCACCGCCGGCGGGGCCTAGACAAGAAGGAGCAGGGTCCCGGCATGCCTAGCTGGGCCCAGGACGGCGCTGCGGTCACCTCCACCAGGCAGGCCTCCAGGCTGCCAGGGGCTGGGGCGCCGTTGCCTGGGAAGAGTCCCGCGGGCCTGCTGCTGCAGGACAAGGGTCTGCTCCTGGGGCTGGCACTGCCCTCCCCTGGGAAGGAGAACCGGTCTCCAGGGTCAGAGAGGGTGAAGAAACGTGGCAGGGAGCACAAGAGGCGCAGAGAGAGGTCGAAACTGCACAGAGGTAGCTGGAGGTCTGGGAGCGGCCGGGGTCCTGCAATGGAAGAAGCGGGCGGGGTGGGCTAGGGGAGAGGGCTCAGACCCAGAGGGCCCAGGGGACTTCAGGGGCAGGCTGGGAGGGAATGTCAATGGTGTGAGTTGCTGGAAGGAAGGGGCAGGAGTGGATGCCCAGAGGAGAGGAGGGATCTCACGAAACTCAGGGGTTAGGAAGAGAGGAGGCCGGGAGAGGCCTGGGAGCGGAGCGTGGGAGGAGGAGCGGGATATGTGGCAATAGCAGCTCAGTCTTATCAATAGATGAGCCTCCTAGGTCAGGAAGCTCTGCTTTGTATCCAGCCTACATCCATCCACTGTGACTCCTGAGTAGAGCTGGACCAGTCGAGGGCTCGCCAAGCACAGCAGCTCGCAAGTGTAGAACAGGGCCTGGGAGCTTAGATTCTGAAGCCAGATCTGCCCAGGTTCAGATCCTGCTTCTACCGCTTGCTAGCAACGTGGCCCTGGGCAAGTCGCCTTCCTGCGCCTCAGTTTCTCCCTCTGCAAAGTGAGGGTAGATTCGGAGACAACTTGACACGAGCGTGCTTAGAATGGTGCCTGGCAAGTGGCAGGGTTAATGAGTAGCTGTTACGAGTTAATTCTTGGCTTTCTCTTGATGCTAAACCTGGACACAGAAGTTCCAGGAGAGGTGTCGCATCCCTGCCCCTCCTGCCTCTGCCCTGCTTGTTTCGTGGGGTGCTTTCCAACCGCCACAGCCCTCCTCACCTTCCATTATGTCTCCTCCACATTCCCGGATCCCTGTGAGCATCTAGCCTCCCAGTGGACCCAGCCTCCTCCTCTCTCTGCCCATTCAGTCTCTCAACAAACTTGTCCCAGCAGCTCCACCCAGCTGGCTCCTCCCCAGACTCACCTGGACTCCAGCCCACATGAGCATAGGCAACCTTGGCAGCTTCCAAATCTCTTCATATGACAAGGCTGCCTTTAGGGGCAGGTCTAGTGCTAAAAGCATGGATGGGGCAGGGGTCCTGCAGGACAGTGGTGGAGCCTCACCCCCTATCCCCGGCAAGCTAGGGCTTGCTTCCCTGCCAGGCCTGCCAAGACCCTCCAAGTGGCAGAACACAGCTGGCAGGTGGAGGAAGGGGGTCGACTTAGACTCTCAGCCTCCCCCGTTCGTGGAGGTCATATATCAGGTTGAGGAGGGGATGCTGACATCCTTGAGGACAAGCCAGAGGGAACACATGGGGCATAAGCTCAGCTCAGCATAGCTCCGGCCCCCAGCTCCAGTGGATCAATGGGTCCCTCCCAAGAGAGTAGGCGAGGAGAGGAGGGGACATCCGAATTCTGGAGACCAGGCCTAGCCCTGCTGACCAGCTGTGAAGCCTAGAAAATGAATGGAGTGGATTCTTTTCTGGAGGATGAGGTGACCCCAACTGACCCAACCAACCTGAAAGTCAGAGCTTGCCTGACAAAAAGAGGCAAGGAGAGCCTGGTCTTCTCTCAAAGCCGCTTTGTTCCCGACCACCCCGACCCTGCCTCGTCATACTCACCCTACCTCATGCCCATGTGTCTTGGAAGGCGGCATCAGTGATTAAAAGTATTGACTTTGCGCTCAGGTGGACCTGGGTTGGAATTCGGACTTCAATATTCTCTAGCTGTGTGCCCTCGGGCAAGTTGCCTCTCTGTGCTTCGGTTTCCTCTCGTGGATGAGGCTAAAATACCTACCTCCCCAAGCTCCTGCAAAGCTTAAGTGAAATCATGCTGGTAAAGCATTGAATGCAGGCCTTCAACGGGTCCTCAACCCGGCGGCGCTCAATAAACAGGGCGATGATTATCGCCACGTAGAAGCATTCACTTGCGTGTCATGAGCTTCCGCTCTCCCCCTGCAATGCCTCTCAGCCTCATCACGTTGCTCCGCTACTCAAATTTTACCTCCTCCGGAAAGCCTGCTCTAGTTAATCCTATTCGTTCCCATTTGCTGCATTTACACCCCTGGATACACCCAGCTAACCCCAACTTGGACTTGCCGGAATGTTGCTTTAGAGGAAGAATTCTTGGGCGGTCTCCTCAGCAACATTGCAAGTTCATCCAAGACATTCCCCTCACCCAGACCCCATTTCCACCTCCCCAAGAGGGTGGGCAACAGGGTGTTTACTGAGCCACCGGCTTGTCACATGGTCCCTACACCCACTCTTCACTCCCTTGTTTGCAGGAGGAAATGTGGGTTCTGCTTTGGGCCCATATGGAGTAACAAACAGATAAAGCCTGTGTTTCTCGCTCCGTGTCGCAGGCCGAGCCTTGGTCCGAGGTCCCAGCTCCCTGATGAAGAAAGTGGAGCTCTCTGAAGACCAGGCTCCAGATACCACGATGGAGGAATCTTCCACGAGCCTGGCCCCCACCATACTCTACCTAACCACCTTTGAGGCAGCACCTGCCACGGAAGAGTCCCTGATCCTGCCTGTCACATCCCTGTGGCCCCAGGTAAGGGGCTTCAGAATGGCCTTGGAGCTGGAAGAGTCCCTGAGACCACATCATGAGGCACAGGGGTGGGAGGGAATTGGTAGAGGCCACGGGGGTTGGCTGGAAACCAGGTGTCCTGATGCCCGTCAGCCCAGCTACAGCCCGGTGGGCACGCCATCCCAGAAGGACTGCCACCATCCAGGAGAAGGAGGTCCTGGGGGCTCACTCCAGGGACAGCCAAGGAGGCCAGTGCCAGCTCAGCACACTGGTATCTGCCCTGAGAAGAGCAAAGCCCTTGGGGAAGAATTTTATACATTCTGAAAAGTACAGAGAATAATGATAATGTAAAAAACCACGTCCCCACGACCAGTAATTAACAAGCATGAGTTAACACTTAACGCCTGCTTCAGACCTTTAAAAAAGATGGAGAGAGCAGGCAAGTAGGTGAGGCTTTAAATTTTTTCAAAAATAATGTCATTTAAAATGATTAATAAAATATATATGTAGAAGGAAAAAAAGTTTTAGCAGTAGATCTTTCTTATTCTCTTATGGGTCTTGCACTCTCTGAGGTTCTGATAAAAGCTATGGACCATCCCCAAGGAACACGTGTTTACCCATGCCGTCACAGGCCCCCCGAAGGCCATCGGTAGAGCGCCCAGCCCCAGAAGTTGCCTTCGTTGCCCACCGTGTGCAGATCTAGCCCCAAGACGACTGGCTGGGGCTGTGAATGGAACCAAGCCACGACCGTGGCCTCAGTGGTGCCACAGAGAGCTGATCACTTGTGCAGGGGAGAGAAGGGGCAGGGGAGCAAGCAACTGGCTTCATCCAACTCCCTCCCTCCAGCTGGGTGTAGGCACCCTGAGCAGGCATAATGGCCTATAGACAATTCCTCTGTCTGCATCAGTTGCCCGCAGGCACAATCCTGCTGAGCTGGTGGCTGCACAGGGAGAAAATTGCCCAAGTGGCTGCTGGAGCAGGAACCTCAGGTGGCTATCTCAGTGTCCTGGGGCTGGGATTCTAGCAGAGGGTGAACTGGCCTCTGGGGAGCCCCTCCTTTGCCTCTGTCCCTGGAGCCCCAAATTCCTGCTTCCTCCTGTCTACTCACCTCCTGCAGGCTCAGCCCAGGCCTGACGGAGACGTGATGCCCACGCTGGACATGGCCTTGTTTGACTGGACCGATTACGAGGACTTAAAACCTGAGGTCTGGCCCTCTGCAAAAAAGAAAGGTACGTCCACCCCGCTTCCCCCAGCCCGACCTACAGTGGGGGTGGGGCAAGGCATGGTGTCTGCCCTGGAATGGACACCCCAGCTGGAACTGCCGCTGTTGAGAGCTAATCCTGTGCCAAATGTCTTCTGTGTATCAACTTATTCTACCCTAAAAAAAAAAAGTTAGGTCTGCACCGCTGTCGATCCCATTTTAGAGGAGAGGTAACTCGAGGAGGAGTGTCCGAGCCACACTGCGGGAGTGGCGGTGTGAGGACTCTGACACCCGCGTCCATGTGCTTAACCTTTCTACTCTGTGGGCCTTGGCTTCTGATCACAGATCTTCTTGTCCCCAGAGAAAAACCGGGGTAAACTTTCCAGTGATGCTAACGAAACCTCACCAGCCGAAGGGGAGCCGTGTGACCATCACCAAGACTGCCTACCAGGTACCGAACCAGCATCATGTTCAAGGCATGAGGCTGGGGGACCTGGCGGGGGCGGGGTGGACCTTCCCAGGCATGTAAGGCGTGCCTGTGGGTCCGTGACCCTTAGGGACAGATCGGTGATAGCAAGCGCAGCTACCGGTTTAGCGAGAGCTGCCGCTGAACTTTATTTGATCCTCACGGCAACCCAGAGAAAGAGACTGTCATCTCCGATTTTCAGGAAAGAACATTGAGCCTTAGAAAGGCTGAGTGTCTCAGCCACAGTCACATAGCTAGGAAGTATCTCACACCTGAGTCGGCCTGGTTCATAACCATGTTCCCAAACCGCCTTAAGTCAGGGTCACCCCTCTCTCGATTTCCTTCTAAAATCTGGTCCTTGGCCCATCACGACACTGCCGGGCTTTTTGTGGCTGCTTTCAATGACATCCTCACCTGTTCAGCAGCCGCACTCATCAGGATAGTCTAAAAACAAGGGGCCTAATGTTTTGACTAACCCACTGGCCCTGGTTGGGTCAGTCGAAACCTCCAGGAAGCCGATAGGAAGTGAAGTTGGATGTGCAGGAGGTTGGGGGCGGGGCTAGGCGTCAATATAATGAAATGGAGGAAGCAGG
>NW_006436888.1:4712572-4755788 GCF_000325575.1 Pteropus alecto | reverse complement strand
AGGAATGGACAGGGAAAGCTGTGATGCAGTCTCAGCCAGCCCAGTGGGGGCGCTCCAGAGCAAAGATTGCCTGCTAGAGGGGGCCCACCTGCGCAGAAATGTCCAGGTCCCCGGTCCCCCACCAAGCCAGTTATTGGCTGGGACTGCTCCAGTACAGTGTGACATGGGCTCAGTATGACATTGTGAAGGTGCTAACAGCCACCTGCTCGCCTCACCACTGGACAGTAAATGCCTTCCAGAAGGAGATATGAGTGGTCCACTCCCATGGTGCCACCCTTGTCAATTGGGCGGCCAAAATATTCTACAAAACAGCAACCGAACTAGTATTTGGCATTGTATAAACCAGACCACCAGCTCCCTGACAGGCTGTTTTCTTTCTAAACCACTGTTTTCACCCTGAGCAAAAAGAAAAGCCTGGAGTTTGGGCCAACTGGACAGTCATTCTGAGAGCTGGTTCCCTCGTGGGCGAGGCCGTGCCTTAGACCAGTCTTGGGAGATCTTGCTGCTTGAGGCGGGGTGGGCGGGGGGCTTCAGTTTGCCCATCTGTCAAAAGAGGATGTTGGTGTCGATGATCCCTCAGGCCCCTCCCAGCTCCAAGCTGACTCCACACCTGGCAGCCCCCAGCTGTTCCACCCACTCTTCCCTGGGGGGTGATCCCACACCACCTTCACGCCTCCCATAATCAATCAGTAACCCATCTGAGGCAGCTGGGGTCTCTGCCTCCTGCCCTCAGGGGCCTGGGCCATGACATCCATCGGTGGTTCCGGCTGGGAGCCTTGCGCACCAGATGGCCCACCCTGCTAGGGCACGGCCCTGCCACAGAGATGATGGATCTTCCGTCCAGTGGGACTGTGACGAGGGCAGCGGGGAGGGTCCACGCAGCTCGGCTGACCACATGTGCATGCTGTGTCGGCAGGGACGTGCTGCGACCTGCGGGAGCATCTCTGCACACCCCACAACCGGGGCCTCAACAACAAATGCTTCGACGACTGCATGTGTGTGGAAGGTGAGGGCTCCCCCGTGCCCCTAGAACCACGAAACCTCCCTTCCTCCTTGAAGCGGGTTCTGTGCCGAGTGGGGGATGCGTTTTCCTGTAGAGGGTGGACTGAGGGGTCTGTGGCGAAGGAGGCGGTGGGAGAATCCCTTGGGAGCTGAAGCCCTAAGCGAGAACAGCTTTGCTCGGTGCCTTCCCAATCTGTGAACGCATTTAGTCCTGATTCCTGGCATCGTTTCTCAATTTGCTTTTTTTCACCTCTTGAAATACAAGCTGGCATGATTTCCCAAGATCTAGAGGCAGGAGAAGGGAGGAGAGAAGAGCCTATCTCTTTAAATAAGATCAAACCTGAGAAGGCTGGTGCTTTCGGGCCAGAACTCTGTCCCAGGGGAAGCATTCCAAGTGTGATAACTGGGCTGGGGGGTGGAATTCTCAGCATGCCCCAGGAAAGGATGCACTTAGCTGGCTACCTCTAACTCCTCTGCGCTTCCACCTCGAGCGGCAGGTGCCCTCCAGCTCAAGTGTGCCCAGGCGTGCCAGGCTCAGCGCTCAACACTTTGCTCACATTGTCTCCTTGATCCTCACAGCCATCCCATTAAGGGCGCCATTATGGTTCCCGTTTTATGTATCGGCAATCTGAGGCACAGCGAGGTTAAGTGACTTGCTGAAACTCAGACAGCTAGAAAAGAGAGGAATATTTTTATTTTGAAAAATTTCTAACATATACTAGGTAGTCAGAATAGTAGTCAGAATAATGAACCACCATTTTCCGTCACCCGGGTTCAATAATTACCAACTCACTGCCTATCTATGTCATCTCTCCCCTGCCTACTTTCCCATTCCCATATGATTCTGAAGCAACTCCTAAGAGTTTAAAGATTTTTCATGTGTGAATAGTTCAGTATATATCTCTAAAAGATAAGAATTCTTCTAAAAACAAAATACCAAGAATGAACGGTGATTCCTCAATATCATTCAATATCCAGTTAGTGTTCTCATCTCTTGAGCAGACAGTAAGTAAATAAATAAATGTCTTTAGAAAGTAATAAGGAGAATAAAGAAAATAATTCTGAGGTCTGATGAGTCAAGGAGTTGTTTCAGAAAAGATGGACAGAAGTGGACATTGGAACCAGCTCCCTGAAGATGGGGGGCTTGGGAAAGGAGAGTCCCAGGCAAGAGGCAGAACAGAAGCGAGGACCTCAGGCAGGAACACGGCTGGTGTGTTGAGTGGGCCTGGCACGCAGTGGCCACAGGGAAGTTGGCACAGGGGAGGTGGGAGAAGCTGGTCGGGAGGATCACTCAGGGACCTTGTCGGCCTTATTTGATTTGTAAATGGAAGTTGCAGGCAGATTTTAAGCTGGGGAGTGACATCCTCTGACGTAGGAGTTTAAAAGCTCGCTCTGGCTGCAGGGCTGTGGGGGGCGTGAATGGAGACCGGAGGACAAGCTGAAAGGTGAGAGAGGATGGAGGCAGGCAGGGGTGGGGCTGGGCGATGCTGAGAAGCTGCCTTCTGGTACCTGTGTGCAGGGCCAGGCTGCAGGGCTGTGGGGGGCGTGAATGGAGACCGGGAGGATGGAGGCAGGCAGCGGTGGGGCTGGGCGATGCTGGGAAGCTGCCTTCTGGTACCTGTGTGCAGGGCCGGGCCCCATTGCACAGAGGAGATCGAGGTGCAGAGAGGGCAGGAGGCACTTCCGGTCCAGGGAGCTTGGAACAGGGTTGGGACCAAACCTCAGTCCTTGACCTCTAGGTCATAGCCCTGAACATCTCCAGTGCTGCGTCTGTTCATCCGTCCCTCTCATGGAGGCTGCTGTGTGGAGGCTGGGTTGGTTGTAGGGTAGAATAAAGACGGGGATGATGGGGACAGGGTATAAGGGTCCCAGAAGGTGCGGGTTGTTGGGGGGAAGATGGGGAGGGGACTGGCCAGTCGCACCCCTGACCCCCTTGCTTCCTTTCGCTCAGGGCTGCGCTGCTATGCGAAATTCCACCGGAACCGCAGGGTCACACGGAGGAAGGGGCGCTGCGTGGAGCCCGAGACAGCCAACGGGGACCAGGGATCCTTCATCAACGTCTAGCGCCCCACGGGAGGCGCCTCCCCGCTGGCCTGGGGCCTGAGTGCGGGAGGTTTGGAGGAGCCGGCAATTTGTTTATAACTAGCGGTGGGAGAGCGAATAGGGGACCAGAAGACCGAGGCTGCGCTGGGGAACTGCCTGCGCAGGAGCCAAGCGGCAGCTCACCTGCACCCGGCACCCAGCCCCTGGGGACTCCTGCGGCCTGCGCGTCCGGATGCCCGGGTGCTCCGCGATGGCAATGTCGAGAGTGCCCTCTACTGTCCGACTGCAGCACTGCAACAGCTTCGAGTTTAAATGAAGAGGTTTTTGCGGAAAAGAAACACAAACTTCCTGAGAGATAGGGAACCCAAGGGCGGGAGCTGAATACGGAACACCGCTTATGTGCCAGGCACTGTGCTAAACGCGGGGCATACCTTATTCCACTTAGCTGTCGCATGACCTCTTCAAGTAAGCACTGTCACCATTTTACAGGAGAGAAAACGGGCCACAGTTGAGTCATATGATTTGTCTAGGGTCCCAGATCAATGCTCCTCAAACCTTAACCTGTGTATGAATCCCCTGGGGTCTGGTGAAAATGCAGATTCCAATTCAGTCGATTCTGCCTTTCCAACAGGCTCCCTGAGCCTGCTTATGCTGCGGGTCCCTGGACCCCACTGAGAGCACCCGAGTTTGCTCCTCTGCTGCCGAGGACTTAACTCCAGGCTCTCCATGGCTTTCAGTGACAGAGACGTGTTCCCTGGTAGTTCCTTTCGTTGGGGAGAGACTGCAATGAGTGACTGCTCTCTTCCTCCCCTGGAAAAAGGTATCTTTAAAACAAAACCCAACCTGCATTAAGCTCCTGCTTGTTTGTAAGCCATGATTTGGGCAGATGGGCCCCCGCCCCCTGGGAGCTGGCATTCTGAGATCTGACGTGTTCCTTAGGTTCCTGTGGCCCGGGGACATGCACTTTGGAGTTGCCCTGACAGCTTCCACTCCAGAGCTTCTTTATCTTTTATAGTTTATGCCCTTGGAGAATGTCATGAAAGCATAGACAAAAACAACACACACGTCGCCCATGTGCAGCACCCACTTTGTTCTGTCTCAGTGGTTCCCAGGCTTCCCAGAAGACTGTGTCAGGACGCCCACCCCCAACTTCTGAGCCCAGTGAGGAGTTGGGGCACTGCTGAGATTGAGGTGCTGTCTGAAGCTAACTTCCCCCCACAGGCCAGACCCATGATGCCCACCTATCACGTCTGTCCCAGCAGAGCCCGCTCTAGAGGCCACTTCAGTCCCCACCCCTGGCATCTCACTCTTGGCCAACCCTCTGGTCCAGGGCAAACCAGGTTGCAAATGACAAAAGCCTTCCCCATCCAAATTCCTCACCTGCCTGGACATCAGCCTAGACACCTGCCCGAGGGAGGGACCACGCCCACAGGATTCCAGGGCTGTTTACTCCCTTGGGAAAATCAGTTGGGGTCAGGGGTCTGGCACCAAGGAAAGCAAACAGATCTAGGAGAAACCAAATATGCTTGTTCTTTTTTCCTATTCAAGTTCAAAGGGCATGGGAATCTTGGGGGTAGGGGTAGGGCAGGGGACCCGAAAGAGATCAAAGCCTTCTCTTTGGAAATCAAATCTGCCAGTCGTTTTGTCCGTTTGAGAGCATACAACGCCCATGCTGTGTGATGGGAGATTGTGGCAGAGCTTCCAGGGTGTGCCTGCAGGCAGGACCGCAGCATTGCTTATGCCTGGGGGGCAGCAGTTAGATGGCCCTGGACATCAGCAACGGGAAACAAAGTCAGGACAAAGCTGAAAGGCCCCACAGGAGAGTTCTATGGTTGGGAATTCAGAGCCTATCTATTTATTTGCCCTACCCACCTCCATTTGGCATTTGCAAAGGGGGATGGGAATGGAATCCTCTTAACTCCAGAGTTAGGGGCCCCAAAGTCCCTTCAGAGTTTAACAAACTTCTCTGGCGGAAAGTTCTTCCTTAGATCTATCTTAAATTTCCGCTGGTACAGAAGCCAGTTTCCTCTAACCCAGGGTTCAGCAAACTTTACCCTAAAGGGCCAGATAAATATTTTAGGTTGTATTCTGATAAAACTATTTATGGACACTGAGATTTGAATTTCATATAATTTTCATATGTCACATTGTTCTTTTCTGGATTTTCCAAAACACATTTAAAAATGTAAAAATCCTCTCTTACCTTGTAGGCTACGCAAAAATAGGCAGTGGGTTGGATTTGGCTCATAGGCCATAGTTTGCAGATCCTTGCTCCAGCCTGCTAGTCTCAACTTTGGCCGCACATTAGAATAATCTGGGGAACTTTTAAAGGCACCGATGCCCAGGGGGCCCACGTGCAAAGATTCTGGTTTAAATTGGTCCGAGTTGTGTCTGGGCTTCGTTGTCTTCAGAGCTCTCCAGGTGACACTAATGTGCAGTGGGAATGCGCCTGGTGACAAAAGGCCTGCTCTGCTTCTCACCATCTTCATGGCCTTAGGAAAGTTCCTTACAGTCTCTGCCTTGATTTCTTCATCTGTAAAATGGGGATAGTAACTTTTCCTTCATAGGGGGTGATGTGAGAAGTCATCGCAAAACCCTCATAACGTGCTTCGAACAGTGCCCGGCACATAATAAGCCCCTAGTGTTAGCTCTTCTGTTTTCTAGGACAATTTTAGTAGGTGTTCTGTTCTTTGATAATTGATCCATTGCATATTCAAAGATCGTTTCTAAGTCATAATTCAGAGTCCTTCCCCGAAGTGTGTTCCCTGGAACACGGGGGCCATGAGATGCTCCATTAGGAAAGAGGGCGTGGGGTTGTCTGGTCAAAGAGGTTTGGAAAACTGCTCTGGATTCAGCCCGAGGCAGCATGATCAGATTCTGGGCTCTGAGGCAGACCTGGAGGTGTGATTGGCTTTGTGATAACAGGTTCATGAGTTTTAAAAATATACCCCATGAGGGGAAAAGTGAGCCAGGGGCCAGATGAAAGCAATAGCCCTTCTACATTCTTCCTGCGGACTCTTACAGCCATTTCCCAGAGATACTCACCGTTCCCACGGGGCTGCCTTTCCGTGATTTTTCTGGCGATGCCGAGAGTGGCTCCCAAGCCTACCAGGAATGTGTTGAGGATCAGAAGACACAAGGGCCAAGCCTCATGGGAAAGTGACAGCTTCGCCTGCCCTTTGGGGAGTGACTGAGACACAAGTCAAATCGCAAAGCCATGGCCCCTTCCACTGCTGAGATGCTGCCATGGAGCCTTCCTTCAAGCCATATTCGACGTAGCCAATAAAACCGATTGTTGCGTGGTAGGCATACAGCCCCTGGGATGGGGTTCACTTTGCAGCTGGAGAGACGATGGAGAGACATATAACCTGCAAAGAACATGTTTATAAAACACAGAACAGCAAAAATGGGTGCTGGGAGAGACAGTGGGTGGGAGGGGCCTAAAAAGCAAACCATTTAGGCTCCTGAGGGGTTTCTTGGGGCTGGAAGGAGCACATCACCTCCGATGACCTTCACTCCCATGTGAGATTGTGAGAAGTGTGTGCGTGCTGGGGAGGGGGCGGCAGGAACTGGCGATTCTGAGGACCAGGGGCTTACATCGCAGGGAGTGTATTTTCTGCATTCTGCGTCAGGATGGGTGGTATGATTTGGGATCTATGGCCTCTGCTGGGTGCAGGAGGCTTTCCAGCCCCTCCTTACTCCCAGTGTGCTCCAGGTCAGCGTGCCATCACCTGTGAGCTTGGTAGAGATGCAGGACCCTGGGCTTCACCTGCTGAATCAGAATCTCTGGGGCTGCAGCCCAGTTGCATAGGTTTTAACGAGTTCTTCGGCCCATTTTTGTACATGATAAAGTGAGAGACAAGGTCTAGGATACAGAACTATTGGGTCAGGGCCATTGGGATGATTCAGGGGCATTTGCATTCAGGTGTGAGTGGGCAAATCTGTTTGCCCAGTTAATAACCAGCAAAGATGAACTCGCAGGCTCTGAGGCCTTGCTTCTGGGGTGGAACTAGTCTTTATTTTTAGAGGAGATCGAGTAGAGCACCTGGTCCTGGAGCTCTCAGTCCTTGAGTGTTCTGACTCTTAGGAAATTCCCTGGGGGGCTGTGGCTCCTCTTTAAAGTGTGGGGTAGCAGGGGGCGGGGGGCGGTGCTATGCCCTTGTAGTCCTGTGATGGCGTGTTGCATGTGCTCTCGAGCTGTAAATAAAGAGATGATGGTTAATAAGTTGACTTGTTGCCTCTGTCTGCCCCTCCGGGAGATGGTCTGTCTGTGCAGGCAGTGAGCGCTGTTAGGGCATCATCGGCCTAGTATTTCTCCTGCCACATCTCATACATTCACTCACACCTTGGAATGAGCATTTGCTCTGAGCTAAACAGTCAACAGGCAGACAGGACCTCATCATGGTCTTTGAACCAAATCTCTTGGGTGGGAATTGCGTATTTTTATCTCCCTCCCCATTTTAGGGTTGGGCAGCTAAGGTCCCAAAGTGACGATAAGGCTGGTCACTGCAGGCTGGCCTCTGGCAGCCTCATTCCAGGCCTATGTGGGCAAGTGTGGAGAAAAGCAGATGCCAACTTGGGCAGGATGGGGAGGCACAAAACATTGCTGCCTGAAGCTGGGCATGGGCATGCTCAAATGCCGTCTTGGGAAAGGACATGAACTGGCAAGGGGGTGGCCTGGCTGGACACCAAAAAGGACATTTCTTGTCTCAGTGGCAGCTCCAGCCAGCATCACCAGCTCTGCTGACCAAGCCCTGCCAGGCCTAGTTGATCAGAGCAGGGCTGTGTATGGCTCTCAGTGGCTCTACATCCTAAAGCCAAGGCAGGGTCCAGACTCTGTATCTCACAGATGTGGGATGCGCTTCCGGGCCTGATGTCTCCGCAGGGGTACCGCTGAGGGACTGGCTCCTACCGCCTGGATGGGTGAAGAACGCTAACCCAGGGTTTCCAAAAAACGTGGGCCTGGAGCTCCCAGCATCAGGATCCCTTGAGAAGCAAACCCAGGTTTCCTAGCTCCACCTGGGCTTCAGACTCAGAATCTCCAGGGATGGGCTTGGACTCAATCTTGCATGTTCGATGAGCCCCCCATCCCGGGTTTGAGAACTATTGCACCAGACCTTCCTGAGAACTCATCTTGCATGTTCGATGAGCCCCCCATCCCGGGTTTGACCAGACCTTCCTGAGAACTCACTTCCTCCCCACTCAGGCCCCAGGGAGCTGGTAAACCCGCCACCAGAGACGGTTCTCAAGAACAGAGCCCAGATGGTCCCCCTTCCTACAGCCTTTGCAAGTCACGCCCTCTCTGTCCCAACTGCTCAACTCTGCACTGCAGTGCAAACACAGCCATCGACAGCACGAAAATGGACAAGTGCAAACGGATGAGCACGGCTATATTCCAATAAAACTTTATTTATACAGAAGGGCAGCGGGCTAGATCCATCCACGGGCTATATTTTGCCAGCCCCTCATCTGTACTGCTGACCCGTGGGTCAATGGTTACAGAAAGGCATGCTAGGCTTCTAAAAGCCCCTTCTGTCCTGGGATGTCAGCTCGAACCCATTTCTATTAACAAGGGTCAGAGCAGTGCTCCAATGAGGGGTCGAGGCCAGCCAAACCCAAGGCCACAAGGATTTCGGGTCTCTGCTGACAGCCTGAGTGCTGCCCTCAAGGGATCATGTGGCTGGATTGAGGGGTATCAGCCAGGGTTCTCCAGAGAAATAGAACCAATAGGATATTTATTTTTATCTATCTCTAAATGTCTATATATTTATACATCTCTTCTTTATACATGTATTTATATAGATGTATTTTAAGGAGTTGGCTCACAGTATTGTAGGGGCCAGCAAGCCTGACATCTGAAGGGCAGGTCAGCAGACCCTGCTTAGTCTGGAGCTGACGTCACAGTCTTGAGGCTGCGCTTCTTCTCCAGCCCCCAGCCTGGGTTCTGATGGCCGGATGGGGTGAGGCTCACCTGCATCATGGAGGGCAATTTTTACTTGACGTCAACTGCTGGTAGATGTTGACCAAGTCCACGCAATGCCTTCACGGCAACACCTAGATTAGTGTGTGATTAGACCCTCGGGTACCACAGCCCAGCCGGGTTGACACAGAAAACTGGCCCTCACAGGGGGGCACTTCCGGGGCGTGGCTCCCTAGGTTCAACTCCCAGCCAAAGCACCCAGGCCTGTGGCATGGCGGCCTCGGGCACATTGTGAGCTCTGGGCTTCCTCACTCCTTTGCCAGCTTGAGCATCAGGTGACAGCAGTGGCCGCTCTCTGTCATGTACTCGGGCACTCATGCCTAGTGTGCCTAGATGGTGTCTACTCAGTGTTGGGACATGGGATCCTGGTTGGAATAGGGTGGGAGAGGATGATGTGATGGACACATGACGGGGAGGCGAGTGGCTAAACAGAGGTACCCCTTTCCCTTCATCGCGCCCCCCCCACAATTGTGTATCCTGAACCCCACGTTTGTGCCTGGAAGATGGGGCAGGAAACCTGGGCTCCATCCACACTGGTGATTGGTCAGCACAATGGGGCAGGTTGGTCAGCTCTGCACGCTGTGACCCTGAACCGTCTCTCCATGTCCCCAGCCTTGACCTTGTGTCAGTGCCCGGCGCCGAGTGAAATACAGTAGTCCCCCCTTATCCACAGTTCAGCTTTCCGTGGTTTCAGTTAACTGCAGTCGATTACGGTCCGAGAATATTAAATGGATAATTCCAGAAATAAACACAGTTCATAAGTTTTAAGTTGTAAGCTCTTCTGAGTAGCGTGATGAAATCTCTAGCTGCCCCACTCCGTCCCGCCCAGGATGTGACTCATCCCTTTGTCCGGTATCTCCTTGCTGCATAGGATACCTCCCCCGTGAGTCACTTAAAAGCCATCTCAGTTATCAGACCGACTATCGGTGGTATTGCAGTGTTATGTTCAAGTCACCCTTATTTTGCTTGATAAAGTCTCATTCACCTCCCTTCATCTCATCGCGTAGGCTATTTGTCATCTCGCATCATCACGAGAAGCGTGAATCCAGCACAATAAGATATTTTGAAAGACCACATTCACATCGCTTTTATTACAGTATATTGTTATAATTGTATTTTATGACTGTTAATCTCTTACTGTGATTTATACATTAAACTTTACCATAGGTATGTATATATTGGAAAAAATATAGTATATGTAGGGTTCAGTACTCTCCATGGTTTCGGGCATGCGCTGGGGGTCTTGGAATGACTGATGGGGGATAAGGGGGTGTGGATAAGGGAGGAGTACTGTACATGTTTAGAGGAAATGCCTTCATCTGAACATAACCCCGGCCTCTGTTTATTGAGCTGTGTCCACTGCATGAGGCACTCATCCTCTCATATAGCCGGAAGAGGAAAACTAAGGCACTGAGAAATCAAGGCCACTTGTGAAAGTAATGCAGTGGTGGCAGTGCCAGGGGCCCCACCCAAGTCTCTCTGACTCCAACACCTGCTTATGTCCACCAACCCCATGCTCTCTCTCAAATGCCTCGAGTTTACTGAGCACCTCCCAGGAGTCGGTCGCCTATCCCCACACCCCACCTACCCACTCCCCAGCTCACAGAAGCTGTGTAGCTCATCCGGGATCACCAAGGCTGGGGGCGGGGCCAGCAGGCGACAGGGCCTCAGTGGAGCAGGCCCCAGAACTGAGCTGCATGACCTTCCTGCTGCCTCCTGAGGGGCTCCTCAGGGAAGAAGGAGGTCAGGTTTCCTCCCAGGGGCTTCCCAACTGGCGGAACCCCTGGAGGCACCCTGCCAACCCCTACCACCTGCTTCCTCATTCTTCTCTTATCTCTCCCGCTGCCTGAGCACAGGCTCCCCCACTGCCCCCGACTGCCCCCGCTCCCCTGCACGCAAGGGAGATGAGACTTCGTGGAGCCTGAGCAGAGCCAGCCAGGAAGCCGTCTCCAGTGAGCAGGATAAACCCCACGGCAGATAGCCTGGGGGCTGTGGGGCTGGGCAGCCGTAACTGGCCTTGTTTGTTTGTGTGTCTCGGCAATCTCAGATGTCCTGGAATTCCAACCCTATCTGCACGGAGAGACAGAAGGCTAGACAGAGAGCAGGAGAACTGGGACGTGGGGACAGGACCAGGACAGGCGGCGGGGGGCGGAAAGGAGTCAGCACACATTTAAAGAGGACCCGTGCGCGTGCGCGCGCACACACACACACACACACACACACGTGCATGTGCATACCCGTGCATGCCACACGTACACGTGATGACATTGAGAGGATCGCTGGGGTAGAAAAGGGGAACGAAGAAACGGCATAGGACAGAGTTAGGGAGCTGCAGGGAGACGAGGGGCTGTCTTTGTCTTTGTCTTGGGCAACAGCCTCTCTTTCTGGCTGGTGTCTAACGCAACCGCTGGTTCCTGGAATCCGACGGGGCCCCGGCAGTCTCCCTGTCTGCTTTTTCCATGCTCACCAAGCGGGGCACCGGGCATTCTGATGGGTTCCCTGATGCTTGACTCGAGCGTGCGGGTCTCTGAAGGGACACGGTAACATCACTAAGTGTTTGGTGAGGACTTGCTAAGATGAGGCTCATGCAGCAGTAATTTGCAAAGGACTCTGATGAGATGGCGAAGCAATAGGAACAGGAGGGATTACTGGCTGAGTTTTAAGGCTCAAGGGGGAGTAATCGAGGAGCCTAGCTGGGCCTATCAAAGTCAGCGATGGATGCTGCGTTGTTTGCATTCTGTGCCATTGGGACAAACTGTTCTGAATTGGCACCCCTTCGTTTTGGCTAGTCATAATACAAGTGTCTCCTCTGGAGAGACGGCTCCCACACCTTTCGACCATATCCAGGCTCCTCCAGAAAACCCAGGAAGAGGCAAGTAGCAGACTCCCCCACCCTGACTCCCTCCAGGCATGCCCCTCCCACCCCCCAGCAAGTCCCCTTCCTGCTTTAAGTGAGCGATGGGGTGATTTTACTGAGAAGTCATAATGACACTTGATACTTTCAGGATCTTGGCATAAACCAGAGCATGGGCCGAAGGACAGGGGATGAAGTGTGGGGGCCCAGGAGAGCCACCCTCACTCTAATCCACAAGCTTCTATTCAGTTCCTTCACTTCTGCCCATTTCCTGCCGTCTCTGCTTCCACCAGCTGGCTTCAGAGAGAAACAGAAGATCATGTCCACAGATACAAAGGACAGCATTGACCAACAAAACGCCAGGCCTTTCCTAATCCTGCCAGAATTTAGGCCAAGAAACACAGAGCCAGCATGTTTGTGACAAGCTAAGCAGAAGTGCTAGAGGACAGGTCTCCAGATTAAATCCCAGCGACATTCCCTGTGCCACCAAGGGCCACACTCTGCCCTCCAGACCCTTCTTTGATGTGCTTCTTGTGGAGGGCCCTGCTTTCCCACAGGCTCACGGGCCTTACAGACAGTGTTTTGGTGATTTTCTGTTTGTTTGATTTAACCACTTGGAAAAGGAAATGGCCAGGCCACATCAGAAATGTTGGGTGATCAAAGGACAGTTGGAAATCGTTCCAAAGCCTTTAAACTCGATGCCTCCATCATGTCTCACGCAGCCCCGTGGTTGGCTATTTCTGTACCTGTTTTCTAGATGCAGAAAAAAATTCAGAGGTTAAGTGACTGACCTAAGGTCTCATAAATGAAAAGTGGCAGTGCTGGGGGGTCGAGGCTGGGGGGCACAGCAAAGGAATCTGATGAGTCCTTTGCTGAGGCTGGGCTCCCAGGATTCGCTTGTAGGAAAAGGGACCTTTTCCTGCTGCTTCGGTCCTGGCATTTATTGTGGGCCAGGAGATGCCGAGAGATGCTGAAAGATGTGGCTTTTTTTTTCATAGCAGCAGGGCACCTATTTGCTCACTGAGCATTTACAAAGTGCCAGGAGCTGTGCCAGGCATTTTATGTAAATTATCTTGTGTGATTCTCATAATCACCCTGAGGCTAAATAACTTACCCAAGATCACTCTGCTGGGAGGGAGAAGGTAGGGATCCAAAAAATATCTTTACCTAAAGGACACAAGCAATCATAGGAAAGAAATGGCTGTGGCTGCTTCCCCAGCCATTTCCATAACCAGCAACATTGACCAAGTGACTTCCTGGGCAGAGCCTGGACGATGAGTGGTCCCCTGAGGACAAGCAAGGAGTCAGGCGGCAGGTCGTCCAGGTGCCTGTGATGAGAAGACGTGGTACACACAAACTTGTTCCGTTGGTGTATGTCGGTTCATTCCAGGAGCACCTACTATGCGCCAGGCAAGTGTTGAGGTTGCAAGACCCTCCTAGGACTTGCAGTCTAGTTGGGGGTGGGGCAGACAAGAAACAGATAAACAATTAAATTGCTAGGGCAATACTCTCAAATACTGATAACTGCTACAAAGAAAATAAGATCGGACTGTACAACCAACCTGGAAGACAGTTTGGCAATTTCTTAAAAAGCAAAATATACGCCTGCCACATGGACAGGTGGAATTCCAATGGTGGAATTCAGCCATTCCACCCCTAGATATTTACCCAAGCTGGTGTTCAATAACTATTCCCTGAATGAATGAACGAATGAATGAATGAACGAATTAATCTCTTCCTCATGTCAGTTTCTTTGTTGAAGTCACAAAGATAAAACTTGGCTGAGATAGACAGGATTGGTGAGGGACGTGAAAAATTTAAACTTCCTAAAGTGTGCTCCCTAAAAATGTATGACCCCAAAGCCTTGTGGCATGTGCTCTGTGGGGGTTCGTTTGTCCTTCCACGGCCACAACTGGGTCATGGCAGGAACCCTTTGAGAATAGTTTCTTTGAGAATAGTTTCGCTTTCCTTTGTTCGTGTGGGCTCCCTCCCTACCCCAGACAGCTGGACCTGTCCTCCCTCGCCGCGCCTGTGTGCTCCCTAAAAAAGTATGACCCCAAAGCCTTGTGGCATGTGCTCTGTGGGGATTCGTTTGTCCTTCCACGGCCACAACTGGGTCATGGCAGGAACCCTTTGAGAATAGTTTCTTTGAGAATAGTTTCGCTTTCCTTTGTTCGTGTGGGCTCCCTCCCTACCCCAGACAGCTGGACCTGTCCTCCCTCGCTGCGCAGCCCCAGCTGGTTGGGATGAATGCAGTGTCACTGGGTGAGTGGCAAGGACATTCCACAGACCCAGCCTTGTGCTTCATCTGGCTTCAATCTGTCTTCCCATCCTTCCCTTCATTCTTTGCGTCTCAGCCCAGGGCAGTATTTCCCTGTGATGTGCACAGAGGAGATGAGTGGCTGAATGTCAGGGTCCTAGAGCCAGACCTGCCTGGTTCCCAGCCCAGTTTTGCACCAATCAGTGACGTGCCTTCGGGCAAACCTCTTAACTTCACTTAACCCCAATCACCTGTCACTCTGGATAAGAGTAGTACCTACGGCATGGGTTTGTTCTGAGACTATGAGAATTTTCACACTCTTTTCCACAAAATAAACTCTTAATAAATGTCAGCTCTATCCCAGGAGTTGTTTTGTATTTTCTCCTTACGAGGTGATCACGGTCTTATTATACACCTACGGGCTTGGATTAAACACCTCTAGGATCTGGGGTGGATGGGAAATATTAGAAGGAAATCAATAAGTAATACTCTAATAACAATGTTATAATACCCACCACTTATTGAGGAATTACTCTTTTCTAGGTACTCTGCCAATAACAATAATTAACTAATAATTAATAATAATAATGATAACATAGCCAATCCTGATTTAGAGCTTACTGTCTGCCAGGAACCGTTCTAAATGTTTTTCATGTATTAACAAATGCTAACAACCCTTCGGGTTGTTCAACCAGAAAGTGGACAAAGCCAGAACTCGAACTCTGTTGCTCTGTTCTAGAGCTGTTCCTCTGTGCTCTAAATCTCGAAAAATCAAACTAGATGTATCCATTAGCCTGGTCTCTAAAAATTAACAGCTCTCAGTTAGAACGACAGATGCTGTGCTGCTCCGCCCCTGGGCTGGAGGGCTGTGTCTCCAAATAGGGCATTAAATTAGGCCAGTGGGCCCAGAAAAATCCTCTCTTTGTATATGAAGAGAGTACGTGTCTTGATGTGATCTGGGGATCTACCCAGGCAGTTTCACAGGTTCTCACATGGTTTCTCTCTTCCTGGAAAGAAGAACAAGTTCTCAAATGGACCCCAGGAGACCCTCAACCCAGGTAACTCTAAATGAAAGCTGGTGTTCTCCAAATCAAAGTTTTTTCTGGTCATGGGTGGAGAGGAGGCTGGAGGTAGCGAGAATTGATGTTTCTGTTGGGGTCGTCAACAGTCTTTGAGATACCAGGTGAGACAGCCCTTTCTTTCCTTAATTTCTTCCATTCACAGTTAAGGATCAAACAGGTGTCTTGACAGAATCTTCTCTAGTCTTCTTCCTTCTGGAGACAGGTGTGTCCTGCTGCTCTTCCAGCTAGATTTTTAAAAAGCTTTTAGTATGTTACCTCAAGTAGGAGCCAACCATCAGCCCCTTGTGTATTGATGATAGCAGTATCTTCTATGTGCTGCCTGTTTAGGAAGTGCCAACACTTGTTCTTGGCACTTTACCTTGACAAAAACTCCATCCCTCACCAAACTTTAATTAGACTTCCCTGGGCCCTCTCATGAACTTGGCCTCAACCTGGCCTCTGTGTCCATCCTGTTCTTGCTGGGTCTGCATAGTCTAGTTTTAGCAAGAATCCCCCTGCCTTTGATATCCGATCACCCTCAGTATCTGATCAAGTCCTTCACGCCCCACCTTTAAGGTCTAAGTCCGTGGCCTGCCTTTAGCAAGAATCCCATTAGGTCAGTTTAGCAAGAATCCCCCTACCCTTGGTGTCTCAGTAATTTTCCATCCACTGCCTCCTCACTTGGCTGCTTGGCTATAAATCTCCACTTGTTCTTGCTGTGTTCATACTTAAGCGTGATTTCTCTCCTCCCTTGCAATATCCCTATTCCAACAGTCCTGGGTAAAGTCTCTCTTACCATTTTAACAAGTATCAGAATAATATTTTTCTCAGAATAATTTTTTTCTCTAACAGCATGAATTCGTTCATTTATCCTCACAAGGATCCTATGAGGTAGGTCCTATAAATGCTTCCAGTTTAACACTGGAAAGTATGGAGGAGAGAGGATGCCCTAAAGGATGAGACTCCAGCCGTCGCCACATCCGCAGTTTGCACCTGCACATACTCTCAAGTTCTCCTGGCTGCACGTGGTCCCGTCAGTCCACCTGCTGGGATAGTAACTCGGCAAGATATCGGACCCTTTGAGACAGAAATCCTCAAGTTCTGCAGCAGTCTCCAGGAACTGCCTGAGCCGTGATTCGTGGGAGTTGGGAGCCAGGAGGAAGCGCGCAAACCCCGACGCCGTCTCCTAGCAACCGGCCATGGATCACGTGACTCGACTCACGTGGTCTGGAGCCGAGTTGGGGTTGGAGCCCAGGCGGCGGGCCGGGAGGGGCTGGCAAGTTTGCTTGCCGAGTTCGGAGCCCAGGAGTCCCCGCGGCTGTCGCGCAGGTGCCTTCCGCCTAGGTCGGGATGGAGCTGCCAGCCGTGAACCTGAAGGTGGCGACGGGCGAGGCGGGGCGGGGGTGGCCGCGCCAAAGGCGGGCGGGCGCGAGGCGGGTCTCCCCGAGTGTGTGGGGCGTTCGCTTTTTTAAAGTAGAATTTCAGAGGTGAGAGGACCGAGAGTTTGGGAAAGAGAAAGGATGGGGAGAAAGAGAAGGTACAGACCCCAGGTGAGAAGCAGACAGGCAGACAAATCGTGGCAGGGACAGGGAGCCAGGAAAAGGCCAGCATTGGGGACCGCGAGGAAACTGGAGGCGATAGGAGAGGAAAAGGGCCGCCCCCTCCCGGAGTCAGCCCCCTCCAGCTGCGACATCCCGGCCCCAGGGGACTGCTTTGGCCTACGCGCCCAGAATTCCCCCGGAGAAAGAGGAAGGCGCGGGGGAGGGGCCCACTGAGACCCGTACAGTGACTTGGTGGCGGGACACGTCCCCGACACAATGGGGCTAGACCTCTCACCTGGCCTCCCATAAACGCCTGGCGGCCTCCTTTCTTTGCTAAATCCGGTTAAGAAAATCAGATGTTCCCAGACAAGTGGTTTCCCAAAATTTATAAACCCAGCATTATTCCTTCCTAAAAACGAAAAAACAAAAAAACAAAAAACAAAAAAAAACCCACGAACTCCAATAGAAGTTGCTTAAAAGAAAACCCCAACTCTGTGCACTTAGGAAAACACTGCAGGGCTTCCGGGGGTGTCTTCATTTCCTGAGGCGCTTCCTCAGCCCCTCAGGATGCCAGTGGCTGTTCTTTTTCTCCCCGCCCACCCCCAGTCCGCTGTGCTTCTTGGCCGAGTTTGCGACAGAGGGACTGTGGCCTTGAGCTTTGGTCAAGAGGGCGTGAACCTTGGACCACATCTGCTGTTTAGGGTCTTGCTGCAGTCTCGTTTGAGACTATATCCAGGAATGCGCTTTTACTCACTAGCGACAAAGCGTTTTGCAGTGGGGTGTCCAATACCAAAGGAATCCGAGAGACAGATGACTATGAAACAGCACATCATCCATGTTTGGGCTATGAGACGCGGTCTGTGCTGTGACTTCACACAGGCAGACTTCCGGTAATCACACTCCGTGGGGCAAACCTCCCCAAAGCTTTTGGTCAACAGCTGCGTGCAGAGGTGCTAGAGTGAGGGAAAAGGCTTGGGTTGAAGGTTTAGCTGGGAAGAAATTTACGTGAGGGCAACTGAGGTCTCTTGGTATCCACACTCACTGTTCCAGGCAGTGTGGGGTTAATGCCAACTGCCTTTTCTCTGATTAGAGATTTGCCTAAAATAAAGCTAAGAGGAAATGAGGTGAGGGACAGACTGCAGGATTCGAGGAGGGAGACAGCTCTCTTCATGGGCATCCGTGGTATGCCAGGTTATTTATTTAATCACAACCACCTTCCGAGAAAGCTGAGACTGTCATCTTTCATGGCTGAGCAGACTTCGGCTCAGATCAGGTAAATAACTTGCCAAGGTCCCACAGGGATTA
Organism: Pteropus alecto; assembly: GCF_000325575.1. Classification (NCBI taxonomy): domain Eukaryota; kingdom Metazoa; phylum Chordata; class Mammalia; order Chiroptera; family Pteropodidae; genus Pteropus; species Pteropus alecto. The sequence continues at coordinate 4,737,742 of NW_006436888.1, read as the reverse complement.
AGTGGCAGAGTCAGGATTTGAACCTACCAGGGTCAGACTTCAAAGCCATGTCCTTTCCTACCACCAGTTAGTTAGGGCTGATGTCTGCTTTGACAGTTTGTGTTCATCAGGAGAACTTAGTCTGTTTGGGGCTTTTTTTTTGAGCAACTTTATGGCTCTGACACAGATGTGAGCTGTGCTGGCTTTTGGTGCCCAGAATGAAATGCTGGTCCTTCCCTTGACCTAGGAAAAAAAGACCCCCTGTCTCTAAAAGTCTTCACTGCTACTAGTCAGAGACAAGTGCTGGGGGACCCTGAGGAGCTAGGGTTGTCAGGTAACATCCAGGACATCCAGTTGAATTTGAATTTCAGGTCGACAATGAATAATTTTTTGGCATAAGTATATTCCAGGCAATATTCCGGACATAGTACCAAATTATTCATTATCTGAAATTAAAAATTAACTAGGTTTTCTGTATTTTTGTTGTTAAATCTGGCCACCCTATAAAGGGCAGCTGTCGACTTCCTGCTTGCTGGAACTTAAGCAGGATGTTCTAAGACCAGGGCCCCGAGGGAGCTGGGGAAATGCACTCCGTGGACCTGTACTCACTCCTCGCTCATTTCGTACGTTCCTTGGGAATTGGCCCAATGCCTGCTCATGCCCAGCCAGAGTGGGCAGTGGTGCCAGGTGAGAAGAAACAGCTGCCCCAGGCCCTTTGCACCAGAGGCAACCCCTAAATGAGTCCCATCTGTGAGGCGAGTCTTGAACTGGAGGAATGACATCGTGACAAGAAGAAAGGACTAGACTTGGCTTCATGAGGTCTTGTGGAAAGAAGCCCTTGGGAAGGAGGTAGGAATGTGGTGGGAAGCATAGCATTAGGTTGAGGACGCAGGAAGCCGGCTTCCTATAGCAGTGGGGGCAGCTGCGGAGCAAGGGCTGCCTACCTGGTAGGCCCTGTGTCAGGTGTTTCACACGCCTCTCCACCTCCCTGTGCCACCAGATTCACACGACAACCCTATGAAACAGGCATATCGTCCCTACTTTAGGGAAGAGCAAGCAGCAGTTCTGAGAAGTCAGGTGACTTACCCAAGGTCACACAGTCTCTGCAGCATGGAGCCGGGATCTGTATATTTGGCTGCAGCGCTCATGCAGTTAACCACTCACTGCCTGACTCCCCTCCCCTCTGGGGCAGCCGTGACTCATGTCCCTTAGCCTCAGCCACCCTCGGGGATCTCACTATCTCCCGTAACAGGTCAGGGAGCATATGCCCAGGGCTGGTAGGAGTAGATGCCATGTATTGATCTGTGTGTGGATCTGAGAGGTCTGTCCACCACCTGTTTGGGCAGTCCCCACCCCCCCATTCCTTGTGTTCCTCTAGTGGCAAGTTCGCAAGACCTCTTGGCTTTCCCTTAGTCTCCCCTTCTCCACATTAAACCTCATTTGCATCCGCCCTTCCCTTGTTCTTCCAGATCCTGACAGTGTAGCACAGTGGATAGAGCACAGGCCTTGGGGCCAGAGAAACCCGCATTCAGGCTGGGCTTTCCTACTTATTAGCTCTGTGGCCTTGAACAGGTGTCTTAACCTCTCCTAGTATCAATTTCCTCACTGTGAAAGGATAAAAATAAACCCCTTCTTCTAGGGTGATAAGAGGAGGACCCAGTGGTCCAGGAGGCGGTGTAGCATTACGTTTTTATTGGCCTTAAACTGAGACCAGATAGACCGAGTCCGAGATTTGCGTCTGGGCTCTTGTTTATAAGAGTACAGTTTGGGCCAGTTACTCTCTCAAAGCCTCAGTTTCTTCATAAGTGAAACAGGATCAGTACTCTCCCCCCTATAGTTGCAAAGATGACACAGGTCAGGTGTTCAAGGCAGTGTGGAAACATGGCAGGCAGATCCTCAGCAGCAGTGGGAGATGCTGTTAACGCTGTCGCAGAATGCCTGTCCCATCCAGGTACTTTTGGTTATTAGGTGGATACATACAGTGACTGTCCAGATGCCGGTGTCTCTGTGGTTGAGGCACCCCTGTGGGACATCCGGGTGATAGGTATTGCCTTGATTTCATAGAGAAGGAACCTGGGGCTCAGACACAAAGGGGTATGGGCCCTGGACCAGAACCCTCCTCTCCTATCCCCAGTCCAGCATCCTACAGTCCCCTGTCATCAGTCCGTTGGTCTTCGGACACATGGACACCATGCGGAAAAGAGCCTGGCCGCCCCCCTGGGCTGAGCGCTGTGTGAAGAGGCGAGGGGTCAGGACTTTCTTTCCTCTTGCCCAGCCAGGAAAGGTCAGGCTGCCCAGGCCCGTTCTCAGATCGAGGCTTCTCCCTGCCCCATTCTCTGCTGCGGTGCCTAAGAATCTCAGGTGTCCCCTTGGTTACCAGAAATCGCCCCCAGGGCCAGCAGACAGCTCTTTTATGCTGAGATGAGTCACTGTTCCCTCCTCAGGGCTCTGGGGAAGGGTGGGGCCGGTTCGGCTCCATGTCTTGTTGGTGATTTCCTGGACTTTAGACCTTTCTAAGCCTGATTACTAAGATAGGGAAACTGAGGCAGAGGGGGCTTAGTCTTCAATGAGTTCCTTTTCCCAGGGGCTTAAGAGAAGTGATCAGAGAGTATGAAGTTTCTTAAATATTTATAAAACAAAAGGGACGTCACGCAGAGGGGACCGTATGTCTTCTGAGGATCTGCCATATTTCTAGGTTATGCTCTTTTCCTCCCCAAAGAGACAGTATGGCTTTCAGCCTTAGCTCACTGGTCTTACAGGCCCTTCCGGCTCTGGGAAGAATCTTCGTCTCATTTTCTCCAGAGTGATTTCCCCACAGGTTCCCCATGGATCAGCTGCCCTCTTGGGTCCCCACCTGTCATCTCACCCTAATAAAGCTGGGCTCTGCAGGGCCATTCATTACAGACCCGTGGGTGCAGTGGTTAAGGACCCGTTGTGTGCACAGTGTAGACGTAGGAACCAGAGCCCTGGGAATCAAAGACAGGCCTGAAATAGAAGCCAGCGGGGAAGGATCCGGTGTTGACGTTCGGGAGAAGGATGGTGATGTGAGCCGCCTTCCCTGTGCCTCGTTTTTCCATGTCTTCTCTTAGCCCGAAAGCTGGGTACCAGGACCACTGCAGCGGTCCGCTCAGCGTGGTTTTGGCAGATCCCTTGTGCTTTGTGGGCAGGATTTCCTGTTCAAGCAGACAGCGGTGGCTGGCTCTCAAGATAAATACCAGAATTCTTCCCCACACTGCCCAGGCCCGGCCCTGCGCGCCCCCCAGCTTCCTTCCCCTCCCCAACTCTTCTCATCTTCTACGCCAGTCATATTGGCTTCTTTCAGTATGCAGAACGTTCCACGCTCCCTTCTGCCACAGAGCAGGTGATGTCCCTTCTGCTTGAAAAGCTCTTTTCTCTCTGCCCCTAGACAACCCCCGCCCCCCCACCCGCTCACCACTTTCATCTTGGCTGAAATGTCACTCTCAGGGCCTCAGCACCCCACTCCCCCACTTCCCCTGATGCAGAGCGAGGTTCCTCTCCCTTTGCTGTAATTTGCCTTCTGAATGGGGTCTCACTGGATTCTTCATTCCTGAAGTGCTTGTCGGGATGGGTGAATGTCCCCTACTGGGGAGGGCAGCACCACATTGCTCCGCTGGCCATCGATTCCCCAGGGTTGTTGAGTTAAACTGTAAATGTTTAAGAAACTTAGAACCATCTGATCACTTCTCTGAAGCTTCTGGGAAAAGAAACCCATGGAAGACTGAGCCCCTCCTGCCTCGGTTTCCTCATCTCCGTAATGGGGAGAGGACACCCGCCCAGGCCCAGAGAGCCTGGTAGTCGGACGACATCTGGCTTATGGTTGGGTTTGAACCCTGGCTCTGCCGCTGACCAGCTGTGTGACCTTGGGCCTCAGTTTTCTCAATTATAAAGTGATACCTCAGAGGCTTGTCAGGCTTAAATGAGTTCACATACAAGAAGTACTGAGAATGGTGCCCGACACACGGGAAGAGCTCAAGAATACAGAGGTAGATGATCGCGAAGATTCCTTCTAGAGCTGGCCTCCTGTGATGTACAGGCCCGCCGCCCTTTTCAGTCATGGGACCTCCGAGTTGAGTGCATTAGTCCTTACAGGATTATGTTCCTAGTCTTCTGAGTTTTGGGGGCTGTGGAGCCAGACCCCTTTTAGTTCACTCGCACTGGGCACTCTGGTGAAGGCGGGGTGTCCCAGCCCTCGGCTCCGGTTTCGCCTCCCCGCTGTGTGTGGAAAATGTCCACGTTTGTCGCAAGCCCACAGTCCTCAGCTGAAGGCTCGGGCCTCCACTGTGAAGGGCAGGGGAACTGGTTCTGGAGTCAGACTTATAATTTAATTCCAGCTTTTCTGGTTGCCATCAGTGAAATCTTGATCAATTTTGTTTACCTCTGAGCCTAGCTTTCTCATCTGTAAGATGGGAATGATAACAGAATCTGTTCCAGAGGCTGTTGCAAGGCCCAGAGAAGGTGCAAGGTGTTTGGCACAGGGCCTGGCACATAGGAGGTACGCAATAAATAGTCTTCTAGAAACGCTTTTCCCTCCTCAGCCAGAGTTCTTTATGGCAGGTGGCAACTTCTCCTTCTGCCCTTTCACCAGACCAGAAACCTGGGCCTTTTACAGCAAGTCGGCACTGTCTGCCATCCCTGCCCCTGCCCCAGGCTCTCGGCGTGCCCTGCTCCCAGCTCGACCCCTCAGTCCCTTGAGTAAACTCCTTCAAGGGCGCCACTGGCACTCCTGATTTGGGGCTCCTGGCCTCCCGTAGTTTCACAGCCACCCCTACCCCCTCCATATGGCCACATCTTCCTCCCCAAGGCTCTGAGTCCTGCCTCCCTGGCTGGGCTTCCGTGCGTCCTCTCTGGAACACCTCGCTCCTCCTTCGCCTGGCTGACTCCTGCTCACCCTTTGGCACCAGCTCCAGAATTCTCTCCTTTGCAAGCTCTAGTTAACAGCTGCCCTGCCCTTTGCATACCAGCTGCTCCATCCTTTATTTGAGTCCCCGTCAGGGCCCTTTCGATGACCAGGAGTGGAGACCACTTCGAGTTGAGGGAGCTATTATTTTAAGGACACGTGAAATCTAGAAAAAAGCCAGAGGGTTTTTTTTCTCTTAACGTAAATCATACCAACTTCCTTGCAGAAAACCCTCCAGTGGCTTCCCTCCGTGCACTCAGGATGAAAGCCACACTCCTTTCCGAGGCCCTCAAGGTCCCTGCCACCCGGCTGCTCTCCTGCTCTTCGGATGCCCCCAGCATCCCCTCTGCCCCGTACCACACCCCAGCTCCAGTGTCCCAAGGGATTAGCCTCTCTGAGCTTCCCACCTCCACCCGCTGCCATTTCTCATTGAAGCCTCCGATTCCAGAGCAGATTCCCAGGTTCCCTAAGGGCACCTCCAGCCTTTGTTAGCAGAAGAGGTGTGGGTGTCACCTTCCCCGAGGGAATGGGGAGGGGTGCCGTGGCCTGTGCTCTTCCTCCCGGTTCACTTGCCGTTGCTGGTGTTTCTCTTCAGACATTTGTGAAGCCCTCTTAGGTGCTGGCCTCCTGTGCTTTCTGGCTCCAAAAGCGTCCCCATGCCCTGCCGCCATGATGGTCATATTTACAGATCTCTTTCTCCTGTCCCCTCCCCCCCATTTTGTGCCACAGATGATCCTCCTGGTTCATTGGCTGCTGACGACCTGGTGAGTGACTCCACAAGTGTCTGGTTCTGTGTCCACCTGTCTCCAGGCCAGTTCCAAAACTAAATAGCACCTTTATCAAGAGCATCATTAGCAACACCCGCCCCCAACACCCCAAGAACAGGCAGGGCAGGCAATTCCCAGGTCTTCGCCATCACTCCCTCCCAGGCGCTTCCAGCCCTCATCCTAGGGGAGCTGGCTGGCCCAGGGCAGTGCCGACAGCTCAGATTCTTCTCCACTGCCCAAAGCCCTTTGGGGCTTGGCGTAACTCTGATTCCTCCCCAAGGCCTTTGCATCTGGGAGATCTGAGGTGCTGAAGCCTGGGGGCAGATGTCGCACGTTCCCTGAGGCAGCGGTAGGCTGGGCATCAGGGTTCTGTGTCTGCGATCTTGGGTGAGTCACTTAAATTCCCTGAGTCATTTTCTCACCCGTAAAATAAGAGCATTACTGACCCTCCCACTTATTTTTTAAGGTTATTAGAAGGTGAAAGCACGACTTTGTAAACTGTAGTAACCACTAATATCTATTGAGGGTGTCCAGGTGCCAGCCACTGGGCCAAGTGCCTTCTGTGGGTTAGCTCAGCAGCTCAGACATGTGACGAACCCAGCACAGGGGAGAGGTCACTTGCTTAGGGGTGGACCCTCACTCTTATATCACACCCCCGCCTGGAGACATTCAGGTGGACCCTGGTCATGTCCTGGCTCCACCATGTTCCATCCGGGTCACCTTGGGCAAGCGACTCCACCTCTCGTTTCCATCTGTAAAATGGGCACAAGGCCGGCACACTCCTCAGGAGCCAGGAGGGAGAAGCAAGGCCATGCCCATCAGACACTGCCCAGGGCCTGCCACAGAGGGCGGCTCGAAATTTGCAGGACTGACTCGTTACTGCCGGCCGTTTTATCTGTTGAGCTTCTGGGGAGATATCTCTGCCAAACCAAGAGCAGAAACCATTGAGCTCACGAGTGCATTCTGCAGATTCTGAAGAGTAGTGTGCACGTAAATGGCTGTGAATAATGTGAACTGTGATAATCATGGTTAATGACCTCGGAGAGCTAGGTCCAAAACACATTTCTCGGTCACTCCTCTAACTTCTGAGTTGGTGAGTTTGGGTTGAGGCCCCAAAACTTACGGGGACCACTGAGCCTAGTTACACTCTACACTTCACTGCTTTGCACGTGGTTTTTGTACGGTGCACGTCAGTGAATGTCATTTAAATTTATGAGGCGCCTCACTGCGTACTGGGGCAGTCTAGGCCCAGTGGAAATGGTGAGTAAGAGCAGGCTCTCTTGAGCCAGACTGCCTGGGTTCAAATCCCAGCTCCGCCACTTAGCAGCTGCAGGATCTTGGGCAGGTTACTTGACCTCTCTGTGCCTCAGTTTCCTCACCTGTAAAATGAGGATCGTAATAATGTCTCCTCCTTAGAGGAATGCACATAAATGAGTTAATTTCAAGCATTTGGAACCGTGCCAGATACTAGTAAGGCCTTTATGTTAACTCTTATTTTTGTTGGGTTGACACGTAACTAAATATCAGTTAGTAGCAATACCCTAAAAAATAAAATAGAGTGGGCATTGTGTTAGAAAGTGACGAGGTTGTACTTAAAATTGGGTGGTCAAGGAAGGAATCTTGAGCTGAGACTAAAATGACAAAAAGGGGCTAGGTGTCCAGGGTAGAGGGGTCAGCACAGGCAGTGGCTGGGAGGTAAAGGAGGGCTTTACCTCCCACAGGGCTCCGTAGGCCATGGGGAACAGTCTGTTTTATTCCCAGTGGGACAGAAAACTGTTGGATTTTTAGCAGAGGCGTGACACCATGTGATTGATATCGCTGGTTGCTATTTTGAGAATGGCCTGTAGGGGGCAGGAGTGGAAGTAAGGAGACCAGTGCAGGAGACTATGGTGGTAAATCCTGGTGGGAGAAGATGATAGTTTGAACCAGAGGGATCCAATTAGGAAGCAGAGCCAATGGGATTTGCTGACATTTGTGGCACACGGCTGGGGAGGAGAACAAGTGCCTTGTGGCCTGGCAGACTGTGGCCTCTTCTCAGAGTGGGCCCTGAACCCCGGGAGCTCAGGGAGATGACCTGTGGGAGGGGCTGGGCACCTGTGTGGCGGTCACCTCCAGACTTGACTCAGGTGTGTCTTCCTGCAGGGGCTGCCTCGTGTTCTTGGGCCCATATGCCTGGGCCAACTTCACCATCCTGGCCTTGGGCGTGTGGGCCGTTGCCCAGCGGGACTCCATTGACGCCATAAGCATGGTGAGCTGGGGAGCAGTGCGGGGAGCTGGCTTCCCCTCACTCGTTCCAACCTTCTCTCTCTTCCTTGTGTCCGCATTTTCCATTTTCTAAAGCCTTGCAGATAAGCCCACCCAGGCTGCCAGCCCACATGTTTTTACTGGCCTGGCCTGCTTCTCTGCTTACCTGGCTCAGGGAGCCCATTGTCTTCCCCAAGAAAGGTGTGGGGCAGGGTCCCACCAGCGGCCCAGTTGGCCACTTCCCAAAGGCAGTGGAGCATGTACCCAATAGTGCTCTTCAAGACCCCCATTAGGAGAGAGGGATGTGGCTGGGAGACCACGAAGAGGGAACTCCAGTACTTTGTGAGATCAGAGTGGACACAGCCTGGCCGAGCTCTCCCTCGGGGAAGCTTCCCGACACCCACTAAGCCCCAAGGGGCGGTGAGCATTCCAGCACAGCCTCTCAGTGTGACTGAGGCTGGGCCTCTTGGGATGACAGAGAAGGGGTTTCCTTGGTCATGGAGACAGATAGGGCGAACTCTGAAGAACCTTCCATCTCAGAGGAAGCAAGTTTTGTGCCTCCTCGTGACATCAAGGGCGACAGGAAGTGGTGGAGGCTCCGGTGGGGCTGCAGGCTGGGTCTAGGCCGAGTCCCTGCCCCAGCCAGGCAGTCCCGTCGGGCGTCTCATCCGCAGGGTCCTGCCTGCTTGCTCGATCTGGTTTCCAGCAGACGCTAAGGGACACACAGTAGGGCACAAACGGAGCTTCTGGTCTGGTGTCTGTGGTGGGAGAGTGATGGGGACGTGGCAGAGCATCGATGACGTGGTCACTGCTGGGCCCTGCGCCGGCTTGTCTTGCAGTTTCTGATTGGCTTGGCAGTCACCATCTTCCTGGACATCGTCCACATCAGCATCTTCTACCCACGGCAGAACCTCACCGACACGGGGCGCTTCGGCGCCGGCATGGCCATCCTCAGCCTGCTGCTCAAGCCGTTCTCCTGCTGCCTCGTCTACCACATGTACCGGGAGCGCGGGGGTGAGCTCCAGCTCCACGCTGGTGAGACCGCACCCTGCTGCCCTCTACGAGTCCCCTCCCCCGGGCCAGGTGACAGGCCTGCCATCTCCCCACGTCTCCTCTGTCTCTGCCTTGCCTAACCCACAGCCCCTGCCCCAGGGAGCTGACCTTGCGCCGGTGGGTGAGAGCTCAAGGTGCAGGAGGGGTTTGGTGTGAGTGCTATGCGCCCGGCTAGAAGATGCGCCCGCTGCTGGTCTCTGCTGCCGGAACTCCGTGGTCCCCCGGCTGTCCCAGCTTGGCATGACCTTTCCCTGGCATCAGGCCATGAGCAGAGCTGGAGGCAGTGGCCAGGCCTGCCCTCTGAGCTTGAGCACAGATGCAGCTGAGGCTGTGATCCAGCTCCATGGGCAGCTCTGGGCAGCTCTGCAGCCTGAGGCTTGAAGGCACCTGCAGGGCTACCTTCTCTCAGCTCCCACTGACCCCATCCCTGGAGCCCCCTTCTCCTGCCTTCTGGGGTCTGGGTGGCCAAGGAGGAGATGGTGCTGGCATGGGCCAGGCCGCCTCAGCTGAAGACAGCGCTGAACTGCAGGCGCTGACCCTGCCAACCAGCCCCGCCCCAGGCCCTGGCCCAGCCCCTCTCTGCCCCGCCCACGGCCTCTCTGAGCTCTAGTCCCTCTGCTCTCTCCATCACACATTCTCATTTCCTTTCTCTATCTCAGAGAGAAGGAGGATGAGGTAGGTGTGGTCTTCTACGCCTCACTATTGAGAAGAGAGGCCCAGGGTGATCCTGCACAGGGAGCGGCTGGGCCAAGGGCAGAAGTGGCCTGTGTTTCCCCCAGGCTGAGGGGGAGCCAGTAACTCTTCTCCCATTGGGTAGATGGGGAAACTGAGGCCCAGAGCCCCTGGGGCTTGTTCAGGATGAAAGGACAAATGAGCAGAGTAGGGACAGGAGCGAGGAGCGTGGGCACTGAGAGCCTCCCACCTGCCTTGCCCCGCCAGCCCTGGCTCTCTGGCCTCTGCAGCTGTGCCAGGCTCTGGAGCCCCTGGATGTAGGAGCCTGGCAGGCATCCATCCCGCCTGGGAGAGGGGCTGGAGGGAGCCGCAGGTCCAGGGCTGGGCGTCCTCAGCCCGATTCCTGCACATGCGCTGCTCGGGGGAGCACCGAGGCGGCGTGGCCCAGAGCCCTGGCTTGGGGGTCGTGCTGCCTGTGTTTGAATCCCAGTCCTCAGCTTCAAACTGTGCGATCTCAAGCAAGTCCGTTCATCTCTTGGGCCCCCAGTTTCCTCATCTATGAAGTGGGGACAATAAAAATACCTACTCTGTAGGGTTATAGGAAGAGTGAACGAACAGTATGTGCTAAACAAAGGCTTGGTGCCTGGGGCCGTGGCTGCCATCACTGTCCTGGGTGCCAGGATGCCCAGCTCCGGCCTGCTTGGTGGGGGCTGGAGTGGATCTTGGTTTGGACTCACTGGAATGTCCTGAGTCCTTACCTGTCATTTTTTCTTTCTCTCCATCTCCACGCCTCTTAGGTTTTCTTGGACCTTCACAGGACCGCAGCGCTTACCAGACGATTGACTCGCCAGAGGCACCCTCAGACCCTTTTTCTGGCCCGGAGGGCAAGAATCACAGCCCCCAAGGGTACTGAAGCCAGCCCTGCCCGGCCGGGCCCTGGCACAGGGGCATTTGACAGGCTCCCAGGGAGGCCCAGGCCGCGTAGCCTTCCTCCCGCCCTGGACGCCGCTCCAGGGCTGCTCCTCGCCCCGCCTTTCTTGGGCCGAGCATGGAATGTGTCCTCCCACGTCCTGTCTCGGGTGTTGCCTGACCGTCTCTGTGCACACACCTGTCCCGAGCGCCCCGAGGCCTTCCCTTCCAGGAATCCCACTGGGCGCAGGCTGGGAACGAGGTCACTTTCCTCACTGCCCCCCTCAGCTGCTCCGTGTAGGCCCCGGTCAAGCCACACCTGAGCCTGGCAGGGTCCAGCCTCTAAGGCCAGTGATGCCCCCTTTCCGGGGCGTCCTCGCAGTGTGTCAAGCCCTCCTGCAGAAGCTCCGTGAGCTTTGGGTCATGCTCAGCCCCAGGAGCAGTCCAGCATGGAGGTGAGGTCCTTGCGTCTCTCACTGCCTGGGCACTTGGTGCCTATGGACCCCAAGGCTGGAGGCAGGAGGTGTGTGTAGCCCCTGAGACCCACCACAGCCTCCAGCTGCCCTCTCAGCCATGGCATTAAAGTTCAGGGGATTCTGTAGCTAGATGTGTGTCGAGCCATGATTAATCACCCAGCGGGCTGGGGCCTGTCTGCATTCGTGGGAAGCTTTCCCCTGCGAATTCCCAGGCTGCCTGGGCTTAGCTGCCCATTCCCTCGTGGCAGGAGGAGGCAGAGGCTTGTGACCAGCTGGGCCTGCCCTGCACCCAGCTCTGGCCTAGCTGAGGCCCTAGCAGAGGAGGACAGTCTTCCAGGATGTCTGTTTCTCTGAATCAGATGACTCCGGTGTTGGTTTGAATCTTGCTCTGCCACTGACTGGCTGTGTATCCTCGGGCAGCTTAGCCTCTCTGACCTTGGTGTCTTCTGGACAAGTGCTAACGCCTGCCGAGGGGTGATGCTGCAAATGACGTTAAATGTCTGGTCCACAAAAGGGCTCCCGAAATGACAGCAAAGTTGTTAGTGGGGTTGCTCCTTGAGCCTGTGATGATGGGTCAGAAGGTGACAGGCAACTTCTTCCTGGCTGACCCTGGCTTGGCCTCAGAGCTGACTGGGACTGACACATGTCCAGAAGCCCCAGCAGCCCCATGGCCAGGGCCCAAACCCACTCTGACTGGGGTGGACACTGACCACTGGGCCCCCGGTGTCTGGGCTTCCCTGGTCTGGTCCACAGGGGTGAACTCCGGTGCCTACTCTCAGGGAACAGATGTTCAGAGTCCTCTGCGGGAGGCAAGACTCCCGGGAACAGGGAAGGACCTCGTGCTCTGAGGCCAAGGGACGCTGTGTGCCGCAGCCATGGCAACGGAAAACGGCCTCACTGTCAGGAGGGGGCGGACAAACAAGCCGTGGGACGTTCATCCTGTGGAATCTTGTTCAGTTGCGGTGAATAAACCAGACAGACCTGTTTCTGTCAGCATGAACAGAACGGTGCGGGGTGGCGTCTGCAACAGGATGGCACGGCTGTGAATTTCAACACCACAGCAGTACCACGCATTATTCTTGGGCGTAGATGCAGTAAAATATAAAAGTGTGGCCCAGAAGGGCACGTGTCACGTTCATGATTGTGGCCACCTTGGATGGGGGAGGGGTGCAGCCAGAGGGGAATGGGACGGAAACTCTAGTTCCTGGCAGGTGGATCCTGCATCTGTGTCCTGAATGTGTCAGAATTCCAAAGGGAATGAAAACATGAGGGGGGAAGCGTTGGGCAGGAGGGGTGGATAACAGAGCCTGTGCCAAGCAGAGGGGTAGTATAATCAGAGACCCCAATCTGACCAGAACTCTGGGGAGGGGGCAGTGGAAGGCTCCTGTCTTAACTGTATTCCCCAGAAGCAGACCCTGACATGAATTGAAGTGTGTGACTTGGTGCAAAGCAAGGGAGCTGGACTTTCTTGGTCGTTGGCCAAAGGCAGCTCATGGACACTTTCCCAAGAGTTAGGGAGGTGGCTTAAATATCCAGGCTAGCTGGTCACATAAGGCAAAGTGGCTCTAGGAGCCTGAGCACCGTCCTACAAGGAGAGGTTACCAGAATCGGTGAGGACCACCAGTATGGCTATCCATTTTCCACACCACCGGTCTCATGAGGGAGAATGTCTAACATTCATTCAACAAGCAATCGAGAGCCCATGGGAACTAGGCAGTGTTCCGGAGGCCGGGGGTACCAGAGAGGTACCTGGGAGATCCTACCCCGCATGAGAGGGAACAGCTCAGCAGAAGGCCTGACAGGGCACGTGCCTGCCCAGCCCGTGGGAGATGGGGGGGTGGGCACCGGAGGGCAGTGAGGCTGGCGCCAAGGGGAGAGGGAGTGAGTGAGCAGTGGGGTTGGCCAGGTGCCACGTGACGCATATGCTTAGGCGGAACAAAAGAGTATACATGGAGCCCGAAATGGCAAGGCATTCTCACACAAGGTGACAAGCTGGGCACAGGCTGTGTGGGCTCTTCAGCTCTCAGAAAGTGTTCCAGTCCCTGAGGCCCACTGTGACAGCCGACGGGTTGGAAGACAGCAGGTGGGAGACTGTCTTGCCCAACAAGGCAGCTCCTGGATGCTTTTCAAAGGCAGAGCAGCAGGATTCACTGATGGACTGGGTGTAGGAGGAAGAGAGGAGCCCATGATTGCAAGGTTTGGGGCCCGAGCAGCTGGAGGCTGGAGTTGCCACCAACCAGGAGAAAAGACGGCGGGAAGGCCAGGTTCAGGGCAAGGCCGGTCACTCAGTCTTAGGCCACACAAGGTAATGGAACTTCCAACCAGCCTGTCTTACCACTTCATTCTTTTAAAGATACCAGCCTCTGTAAGGACGTTAAATAGTCTGTATTTTAGTCTATGAGCATCTGACATTCTACAAACTGTCAACTACAAGAAGCAAATTTCTCTTAACTCCTCCTGGAGAGGGCTGAAGTCATTCATCTAGTTTACAAATCTTGTATTTCTTGTTTTCTCACAAAGCTGAGCCTTCCAGATGATGAAGCAACAGGAATTGCCCCAGGGTGGCCACTGTATTTTCCTGTTGGCCAAAACCAGACCGGAGCCCCCCATCGTCACCCCGCCCCCACCTCAGACCAGTCCTCAGAGTCTCCAGAACAGTCTGGAAATTCCAACTCTCACAGCCTCCCTCCAAACCAGCTCTAGAACCAGTGAGCCCGGGTTTAAATGCAAACAGCCCTTTGCGACTGGGAGAGACCAGTTTCTTAACCTTACTATGCCTCAGTTTCCTTATCTGAGAAATAGGGATAATAATAGTGCCTGACTCGGGGATTCGTGAGGATTGAAAATTCATAACATGTTTAATAAATGTTAGATCTCATTACCCGTATTCGGAGAGAGGGAGGGGGCAGCCAGCGTAGAGGAGGAAAAAGTTTTCCTCAACTTTCTTAGGGTCCCTGGTTGGGTCGGAAAAGTAAACTGACAAAGATTAACAGGAGAAAAGCCTACAAATTTTATTGAATTTTTATCTGTACATGGAAGCCTTAGCAAGAGAATGAAGACCAGAAGAAGTGACCAGAGCGGGAAGCTTTTACACCATTTGGACAAATTCGTGAAGAATTGATAAGACAGATGGGTTTGAAGATAGGGGTAGAACTGCTGAAGAAGTAGCTAGGAAGGTAAGGGTTAGTTTAATGAGGCCGTCTACACAGATTTCTCGGCCATGAGTTCCCTGTCTCTGGTGACAAGAGATAGGGAACCTTCCACGTGGGAGATGTACGTTTCAGGGACATAGGGTGTGTGTTGGGGGGTCAGAGTGACCTTCCTGCTTCTGCCATTTTCTCGAACTCCTTCAGTTTAAGATGTTTAATATGCCATGGTGCCATGTTTTGGGGGTAGTGTGTCCCGAACCCCATCACCAGTCTGTCTGACATTCCACTCATGTACTCACTGATTAATACCTATAAACATTTATTGAGCGCTTTCTATAAGGGTTCAACAGACTGAAAAAAATTGTCAAGAAGTAAAACGGAGATCTGCACTGGCAACAACAGGACTCTGAGGGTCCAGTTCTCCAGGGGGCTGAGGGCTTATATGCACCTGTCAGTCCAGAGACTATCGACAGAGTCAACAGGTTGTTATAAAACATTATCACCTTGGAGATCTAAACGCAAAATCACAGATTTGAACTCGACGGGAGCGTGGAGCCCAGTGGTTCGAAAGTCTACTTTATTTCATACCCTTTGTTCAGAAGAAATCTTACCCAGGATAGCAAACAGAGTTTGTCTGCTGGGCACCCCCCCACCCCCTACCGCCACATCCACTGTGACCCCCAGAGCACACTCTGATAGAAACCAATCCCCTTATTTCACAGCTGGGAACACAGACCCAGCAAGTGGAGACTCAAACAAGGACAGAAGAGACTTCTTGATTTCAGAGCCAGAAAGTAGCAACGTATAGACTGGGATGCCAGGTAGGGATTAAAAGGAAATAAATAGAACTTCTACAAATGAAAAACACAGTGAGTGAAATTAGAAACTCAGTGAATAGGCTAATTCATAGAATATATATACGAGAAGAGAGAATCAGTAGCCTCGAAGATAGATTCGAAGGAATTTTTCGGAATGCAGCATAAAGAGACAGAAAATATGAGAAAATAAGAAACAGAATAGAGTGAGGTCCGACATAAATAAAATCAGAGTTCCTGCAGGGGATTGTGGGAAAGAGGCAACATTCAAAGGAATAATGAATGACAGGATTTTCCAAAATAGACATCAAATCTCAGATTCTGGAAGTCAAATAATCACTAAGCAGCAGCAGAAGAAGAAATCCATGCTCATAATCCTCAGAATGGAACTTTATTCTTTATTCACTGATGTATTTTCAGCACCTGGCACAGTGCTGACACCCGGTAAATTTTTTATAAAAGGTGTAAAATGAATGGGTGAACGAAAAACTGCAGAATACCAAACACAAACATTAAGATCCCCAAAGCAGCCAGGTAGAAAAGATATCATCCTAAAAGAAGTGACAAATATGCCAGCAGCTGATGGCTTCGCAGTGACAATAAACATCAGAAGCTAGGAATGGTATCTTCAAAGTGGCGAGAAAATAACTGTCAGCCTAAAATTGTGCACTTAGGGAGTTATCTTTCAGGAATGAGAATGAAATAAAGATGTCTTTAGAGACATGACAACAGACGCCCTCAATACAGAAACAAACATCGAAAGAATCTTTTTCTGGAAGAAGGAAATTTTTCCATAAGAAACTGACATGCACAAAGGAAATAGGAAATACGTGGTTTATTATTCAAGACAATAATGATTTATTTCAGGAGGAGCAAATCAGAGACGACATAAAGTCCTCTTTTTGCATCTGGATTAACTTTGTCAAATTAAATATACATGCTAAAATGTTGTGGGCAGCCATCGAATGAATAAAAATAGAATATGTAATTTCCAAGCCAGTTGTACGGGAAAAAAAATAAAGAGGAAAAAAGAAACCTTGATCACTTCTTTAAAAAGCAAGAAAGGAGAAAAAAAAGAAACATGAAGTCTGACCATTAGCAAGCACAAAAATCAGGTGGTTCATAAAAATATGACATAATCATACACTTGTTAATGATTTTTTTTAACTCTAAAAAAAGCCTAGCTATATTGTGTTTATAAGAGACTCGACTCAAATATACAGACACAGCAAGGCTCAAAGTAAAAGAATGGAAAAGTTAAACCAGGCAAATAACCAAATCGTAGCTGGTGTAGCTGAATTAGTACCAGACCAACTTGACGTTAAGGCAAAAGGAATTACTGGAGATGAGCCCTAAGAACCAAAAAGTTCAATCTACCAGGTTTAGGAGGAGACATTAGATGCAGTCACTTAAGAAGGAAATAAAAATCACCCCCTCCTTCAAGAATTACCTTAGAGTTTAAAAGGCTCTTGGGCCTTTATTTGTTAAACATATGATACAGGAAACTGGAGAAGTAGTAGAGTAGGTATTACCACTCCCCTTTCACAGATAAGGAGCCTGAGGTTCAGAGAGGTGGGGGACTCGTATAAAGTCACACAGCAGCAGAATCTTGATCATGTGTCTTCTGACTCCCGGCCCAGTGCTAAGGGCAACGTGGACAGAGAAACTGCAGGGCAGAACTCCCCGGGGAACAGCACCGACGGACGAGGGCTTGGCAGGTGGACAATGTCTAGTGGGGAGTGTAATTGGGCAAAGCACATAGCACAGAAAGGAGTGGGTGGGGTAAATTCTAGCCCTTTTCAGAGAGCGACTCCGCGCCTTACCTGTCTTGCATATGAGAGGTTTGCACCAGGAGGCCTGATGCTTTGCCCTGCAATGCTGCGGGGAGCGGGGCGGGCGGCGAGGCGGGGCAAAGCGCTCCTTTGGAGGACCGCGCACTCCCGCGGACGTCCTCCCGCCCACGTGTCCCCAGACGGCTGGCGCCACGCTCATGACTCGGACATCAGGGCGCCCCGCGCGCCCTCGAGGCAGCTTCCGGAAGCTGGGCAGCACGCTCCCTGTCGTTGCCGCTATCCGCACCCCCCCCAACCCCGCACCTGCCTGGATCGTTAGCCGTCAGGCCTGAGGGCCCCTCCAAGTTGAAACCCAGGTGAGTGTAATAGGACCCAAGGAAGACAGACGCACAGGTGCGCAGGTCCAGGCGAGCAGGAAAACTGACCGCAAGCTCTTTTGGTGGGAAGAGGAGGGAGGCTCTGATGCTCTTAGTTGGACAGGGATTGGGGCGGAGTGGCCAGGGGATAGACAGTGCGAGGGGTCAGTGCGAAGCAGATAGACAGACAGAGCCCAGGCATGGGATAGGGAGAGGCGAGAAGGAGCTAGAAAGAGGTATGTGGATTGAACTGTCTCAAGTCTCCTTTGGAAAGGGGTGGGAGCGGGGTGGTCCTGGTTAGGAAGCATGGCTTCAGAGTCAGCCCTGGCGGCCCCTCTGCAGCTGCTGACCAGCTGTAGGGCCCTGGGCTGGACAGGTAGCCCCTTCAAGTTCCAGTTTCCTCTTCTCTAAAACAAAGGACCTAATTCTTAGGGCTGCGGTGCAGCTTGTAGCCCCTTCAAGTTCCAGTTTCCTCTTCTCTAAAGCAAAGGACCTAATTCTTAAGGCTGCGGTGCAGCTTCCACGCTCTGTGGGTCTCAGAATTGTTCGCGCCATAACACCATGACAGGATACATTCGAAAGGCTGCATGGCGCTTAGCATGGCTCATTCATTTGACACAATGTAGGAGCCCCTATTACGTCCATGTGCTGTGACTACAGCAGGGAAAAAAACAGAATGGCTCACAGTCCACTGGAGGGAGAAAAACAAACACTGATTTTTTCAGTCTGTTAGGTGGTGCTGAGTTGTGGAGAAAATTCACCCAGGGTTAAGAGAGGAGGAAGTGGGGAGGGTGCTGTGGTCAGGGAAGGCTCCCTGTGAGGTTTGAGGCAGGACTCGAAGGAAGAGGGAGAGAAGGAAAGGGACTTCCGGGTTCCGGGCAGCAGGACCAGCAAGTGCAAAGGCCCTGAGGTTGGAAGAGGCAGGGCCTTTTGGAAGAACAGTGAAGAGGACGGTGTGTGCAAAGGGGAGAGGAAGAGGGATGAGGCTGGCAAAGGTTGCTGGGGGCCAGGCAGCTGGGGCGAGGGCCAGCAAGCTTTCTTAAAGGCCGGAGAGTATGTGTTTTAGGCTTTGCAGGCCATAAAGTCTCTGTCGAAACTACTCTGCCATGTAGTGAGAAAGTAGCCGCAGACAAGCCGTAAACAAACAGACGTGGCTGTGTTCCAGTACGACATTGTTTACATAACAAGCAGGCTCCCTGATGTAGAGCCTGGCAGGCCTTCATCGGGCACTGAGTGGGCGAGGAGCCTTAGCGGCTATTTGAGCTGACTCAGGATCTCAGTGTTCACAGGATCACTGTGGCCACTGTGGAGAGCAGACTGCCCGGTGTGGGAATGAGGGCAGAGTGGGAGACCACTTAGGAGGCAAGAGACGATGGTCTGTTGACCTAGGGAGGCGGGGAAGGAGGTGGTGAGCAGGGTCAGATTCTGGATGTCTTTGGAAGGTAGAGCAGATGGGGTTAGCTGTGTGAGGGAGCAAGGAGTCAGGGTGGCCCCACAGCATTGTCCCCTGAGCCAGCGGGAGGCTGGAGCTGCCATTCTCAGAGAAGGGGGCCTAGGGGTCTGCCTGAGCACTGTCTGAAGCTGAGCTCGCCTGGGGAGTGTGCATCAGGGAAGGGAGGGGGCCTCCAGCTCTGAGAGCCAGAGACGTGGAGGAGGAACCAGCAGAGGCGGGAAGTCAGCTGGCAGGAGGGAGGGAAGCCGAGAGGTGGCGTCCTAGAGTCACGGAAGCAAGGAGGACAGACACCGTCCTGCTGCTGCTGCCACCACAAGGAAATCCAGTGATGAGATCTGGCCAGGGACCTGGCATTTCAGGGGTCACCTGGAAGAAAGCGGCTTTGGGGTGGGGGAGCCCGACTGCAGTGAGGTCAGCAGAGGTGGAGGTGGGAGAGGAATTGGGATTTGGCTGTGAAGAGGAGGAGGAAATAGTCTGGGACCTGCAAGCTCAAAGGGAAGAGGTGTTTTAGTGTTCTTGCTTTTTGTTTTTAAAGATGGAAAAAATAGCCACCTGTTTAAGTGCTGATGAGAATGATTCAGTAAAGAAGGGGGAAGTGTGGACGACAGGGAGAGGGGACTTCGGGAGCAGGGAAGGGCCCTGACACATCCATCACAGCCTGGGTCCCGGTGCGTGACTGAGTCAGCTGTGGGACATGGGTGTCATGGGTTCTTTTCCTGATTCAGAGAATGGCATCTTGGAAGCTGATGATGGCCCCAGGTGCCACGCTTGAGCAGGGGAGACAGGCTTAGAGGAGGGTCAGGCTGGGGATGGGGCCGCACGGGATGGCAGAGGGGGCAGGAGAGGCTGTGAGTATGAAGCTGGTGAGAGCTGGTGGCATTTCTCTTCTGTGGGCCCTATTTCGTGCGTGCAATAGGAAACAAGGTCCACTGGAGGGCGCGTGGGGAGAAGAAGAGGTGGCAGAGGTTTGAAAATAAGGGAGAAAGTAGACATTAGTATCTGGGAGGGTGGGGAGGAGGAGACTAGAGTCTGATTCGGCAGCAGCCTTTTGGGCTGACTTGAGACCGAAGGTTGTAATTTTGGAACGAGGCCGTCGGCACAGTAGTAGGGTTTTTTGTTTGTTTGTTCGTTTTGGTTTTTTTAGCCGCTTTAACCAGTGTTGTAATTTTGCTGAGTGAATGTGACAAAGAGAGGGAGCCAAGGGTGTGTAAACGGGATGGTTATAATCCTGGATGGTTAAACCGCAGAAGGACATCAGTGGGTGAGGGATCAAGTGATGGTGGGGGCGCTGGAGAGAAAAACAGTGGGGATCGGGGCACTCGAGGGAGTGAGCTGGAGAGATTGGGGGTGGGCTCTGAAATGGAAATTACGGAGGGGTGCAGTTATTTAGGGTGACAACGTCTGGGGGGACCATGGGAGCAGGCGGCTGAGGTGAGGTGAAGGGCGAGATGGTGGGAGGGCAGAAGGTCAAGGACCCCGCAAGCCAGGAGTTGGAGGGGTCATCTGAGTGGATGGTGAAATACCAAGGACTTAGGTGTGTGTTGGAGAAAGTGACAGCGAGCTGGGGACCGATATCTTCAAGGAAGGAGAGTCCGTGCCAAGACTTCCTTCCGCACCCGCCTGGAGCTCAGCACCTGAGTGTTTTAGAGAGGAGGATAGAATGGTTGGGAAGTGGCCACAGGAAGGAAACAGAGCCTCACCCCACTCCGGGGCAGGAGGGGCAGAAGGTGGGGGAAAGTGACAATGGAAAGGGGATGGGGGGTTGGGACAGGGGGAGGAGACCTCAGGGGGACCTGACAGGGACATCTGGGCCTGGGCCTGAGGGCAGTCAGGGTGCTGTGAAGGGTAGGGTGGGGTCTGGGCTACTCTGTGGCCGGGTGAGAGCTGGGGCACCCTGTTTTCGCTCCTCAGATCCTGGCTGCTCAGACTGGCCACTGGCCAAGGACGGCTGTGGACCAAGGACGCTGCCACCCTGGCTTTGCCCATGGAGCCTGGACCTGACACCAGACACAAGGAGAATGTGGTCTCCCGGCCTGCAACCCCCCTGAAGCCAGGCAAGCTTAGCGAATCCGGGTCGAAGGTGACGGGAACAGGGTCCCCTCTAGCTAGTGGCCCAGAGCCTCTTTCCCAGACAGGCCAGCCTGGGCCCTTGCTCATTTCAAAGATTAGCTATACAGGGCCAGCTGGGCCAGGACAAAATCTTCCCAGCCTGGAGGCCCAAGGGAGGGTCAGGAAGTCAGGAAATGAGGTCAAGAAGAGGGGTGTGGGCATGGCTGGGGCCCCTGCCTGAGAAGGGCCCCCCAGGGGTCTGTCTGTGCCAGGGTGGTTGCCTGGGGAATCTCCGTGCTCAGTGCCTGCGGCTTTAAGAAGGCTGCAGCCAAGGGTGGACGTAGCCCAAGAACAAATTCAGATTCGGATTCACATGCCAGTTCTCTGAGTTCTAGCTGTGTGACCTTGGGCTAGTTGCTTAACCTCTCTGAGCTTTAGTTCCTATCTACAAACTTTTATGGCCCACTCTACCTGCCAGACCCTCCCAGGCATTTACCAGCCCCCAGGAGGCCTTGTCTCCTCTGGAATGGCATTGGGGAGCTGGGGGACCATGGGATGGAGGGGCTCTAAGCCCCACCCCACGGTCCCCCAGATAGTTGCTTTTAGCCGTTTGAGGTGCTGAGCGGTGCTTTCGCCCCCAGCCGCTGCCTGCCCACCGCCACCTCCTCCCTCAGGCTGGAAATCAGGCGCTCATCCTTGGGTTTCACTTTCCTTTGCCCCCTAACAAGCCTCCACCTCCACGGCAGATCTGAATCTGTCTCCTCCCTTCACCCTCCCTGCCGCCCTCTGCCCTCCTCCTCGCCTCTGCCCCTGCCCCGTCCCTGCGCCATGCAGCCAGGCGCCAAACCAGACCACGTCACCGCCCACACTCAAGACCCTGACATGCTGCCCCTCAATGTACAGAGCTGACACAGGCCCCTGAGGTGCGGGCTCACTCCCTCCTGGGACCCTGTCCCTCCCTGGCCCCATCTGTCCCACCTGAGCACTGACCGCCAAGTCCTGGCTCAGGGCGTGACTGTCTCTACTCTCTTTAGAGCAACGGAGACAGCTGAAGAGCCTGGGTTTTGGCCTGGGCAGTGGACATGACCAGTGGGTGCCCATGGGCCAGGCTGAGAGCAGAGGCCCTGCCGCCACCCCCTCTCCAGGGACAGGGCTTCGCCAGGAGCCATGCCGTGTCCAGACCAACCTGGGCAGCCCTAGCCCCCGCCTGGGCCTCGCCCTGAAGGACTCGACCAGCCGGCTGACCAACTCGAGCTTCCGGCAGCAGAGCAACCTGCACCCCCTGGGAGACCTCCCCAAGGGGAGGGTCAGGGAGTGTGCCGTCCGGCAGAGTAACCTGAGCATAAGGGAGACCAATGTGGCCAAGTGCGGAAGTCGCGCCAGCCCCCACGTCTGGTCGGAGCCTCAGAAAAGCTTCTGGCCCCGTGTGATGGGCAGGGGAAGCCCCCCACCCCGAAGGCCACTGCCTCGCTCACCTTCCAGCCCGAGGCGGTCCCAGCTGTCGGCCACAGACACCCCCTGCCCAGACTTCAGGCCCACTGTGGGCCGTGCCCCTCTCAATGGGCACACACGGCCAGGCTCCAGATGCGGGTGTGGCCTGGGGAACTGGATCACCAGGCTCACGGGGGAACCCCTCACCCTGGATGACCTGGCTGTCCCTGCTCGGACTCAAGCTCGGGCCCCGTCCCAGGCTGCCATCTCCCAGCTGCTGGCCTCTGTGCGACACCTGGAGCACGAGGCAGCCCACCTGGGGTGCCGGTTGTCCCAGCAGGAGCCCTGGACCAGTGATGGCCAGGCCTTCCCTGCCGGCACCCAGCCCAGCCAGTCTGGTCTTGCTTACTGGGATGAGAGGAAGAAGCACCCCCGAAGTCTCAAGGGGACTTCAGATTGGCCAGAGATGCCAGGGGTCCAGGCTGATCTCCGGTACCCTCAGGCAGGCAGCAAGCCCGCATCACTAGAGACTGCTTTGGAGATGCCGACTGGCCAACTCCTTGACCCTGAGCAGGGATCCTTTCTGTCCCCTAAGGCAAGGAAAGAACTGCTCCCCAGGGCCTAGTATGGCAGAGGGCAGAGCGGGTGGGCAGCAGAGAGGCCTGACTCTGCATCTCTGCCTTCTCCAGAGCAGCCTGGGGCACCCTCCCTGGGTTGGGAGGAGGAGAGGAGCAGACTCACAAGGCCAGAGGTGCCCCACAGGCAGAGGACAGAGGAGTCTGCAAGTGGCAGTTGGGGGTGCTCCAGGGAGCCGCTGCCTCTCCCAGGAATTCTCACTCCAAGCTGGCGGTTCCTACGCTGCCACACCCCCATTCCTCAGAAAGGGAGGCCTTAGGGAAGCAGGCTCAGCCGGGGTGTCCTGTCCTGCTTGCTTCTTGGCCTGAGAGCTGTCTTGTCCTTTTGTTTTCCAAGAACAAAGCCCGACACACTGTGAGCCTGGAGTCCGAGACAGCGTGGTAAGGCCATGGCTGCGGGGTGGGGCCGGGGCCACACTTCTGGGCCAGCTCCTCTCCCATTTGCCTGGGTGAATGGACACAAGGCCTGATAGAGATAAGGCCCTGATGGCAGATCCACACAAGATTAAGGGGGAGGGGATTTCCTTCCGGGTGAGAGGGGCCTACTGGCCCTAGGGAGGAGAAGGTGGAGACTCCATTCTCCTGCCTCCAGGGGCTTTCTCGGTTGGGATTTCCAAGGCTAGCCAATAATAGAGGGAAGTCCGACCCTCTGCAGCCTGGGGGGCCAGGCCCACCCCCCCCATCAGCCCTGGTCCATCCCCAGCTGGCAGCTGCTGTCCAGATGTTTCCGAGCCTGGCAGCACTTGGCGTGGAGGAGGCGGGCAGTGGCGGCGGCGTTGGCCCTGGGCCACCGGCAGCTGTTGCGCAGAGGCCTGCAGGCCCTGCGGTGGACACTGCGGCTCCGGGACGCCCAGCTGAAGGTGGCGTGGAGGCGACACACGCAGGCCCTGCTGGCCCGGAGCTTCCAGAAGGTCAGAGTCTCTAGGCTGGGCAGGGGGGCAGGGGTGGGCGGCAGTGATGAAATGATGGAGTGTCTGGGGAGGAGGTTCTTCCGGGGCATAGGTTACAGCTCCTGAGTGATCAGTACAACAGGTGGTTGTCAGCCCGGATGCCCAAACCAGCTCTGCCCGAGTTCAAGTCCTGCCTCCGCTACTTTCTTTCATACTTTCTGACTGTGGGGACTCGGGCAAGTTGCTTAACCTGTTTGTGCCTTAGTCTTCTATCTCTAGAATGGGATAACAATAGTATGTACCTCTCAGGATGGTCGTGAGGTTAAATAAATATAAGGGATCAGAACTCTGCTTAGTGCATAGCAAGCACCCTACTGTGTAAGTGGATGCTATTTTTCGCTAGTGGTTTGCGGGCCAGGACCGGGAGGGCACTTTTGTGTTCTCTCCTTGGGAAAGGGGTGCTCTGGGAGGACCCGGCCCCAGGTTTGGTCTCCTAAGGAAAGCCCTGCCCCTTGGGCTCCATCTCTCCATCCATTCATCACGCATTCCCAAAGAGGCAGGGTAGTCTCATGGTTAAGGCCACGGGCTTTGCAGTCTGATAAAAATGTTTGACTCCCGTCCCTGCCCCATTGGGTGCCCCCTCTCAGGGCACATTTGAGGCTGCAGCCAAGGTCCCTCTTCCCTTCTCTCTTGATCCTGCAGTGGAAAAACCTGACTCTGCAGCAGAAGCCAGGGCAGCCCCATATCCAGGCTGGGCTAGGACCCCCACCCTCTGGGCGAGGCCAAGGCAAAGGCCCCTCACGAAGGAAGCCAGTGGTGGACCCCACCCAGAGAAGCAGGTAGTCTGGGACATCCCAGGTTGGGCAGCGTGGCCTGGCCAATGCTGGCGGCCTTCTCTCCTTGTCCTTTTCCCTATTAAGAGAATGAGGATAAAACTGGCAGATGTGGACAAAGATTTGTGCAAAAAAGATGTCCATCACGGCATTAGTTGCCCTTGTGAAAACTTTGGAATAGGCTAAATGCTCAGTGAATGAGAAAATTATGTTTTAACCACATGATGACTATTTGGCAACTGTTCCACATAATATTTATGAAGACCGAAAAAATTCCTCCTCTCTTTTTTTATTTTTCTTTTCAATACTTTTAACTTTTATTTCTAATCACGACAGTCATGCGTGCTTGATTTGAAAAAAACATCCAAAAATAAAAAGAAAGAAAGAACATCCAGTATAATTGGAAATGTCGTGCCCTTCCCTGTGTCACCCCCTTCCTGGAAGTATTTTTATGGATATTTGCATAGAATTTTCAATGACGAGGAAAAAATGATCGTGACATTAAATTTAAAAAAAAAAGGATTAAAAAAAATAACGTCTAAGGTATTTTTCCTATGCACCTAAAACAGTGCAAAAAAAAAAGACCGGAAGAGAAAATACTAAAATGTTGCCCAATAACGTGACTGACTCAATGACTGCTGAACTGGTCACTTAAAAAGGGTTAAGATGGTAAATTTAGGTTATGTGTTTCCTACCACTATTAAACATAAAAAAATAATAAATTAATAAAGATTTCACACCACTCCCC
>NW_006436888.1:4711969-4712552 GCF_000325575.1 Pteropus alecto | reverse complement strand
AAAAAAGCAAAATGTGAATAATAGTACTTATCTCCGGAACAGTGGGGTTAAAGTTGGCTATTTTCTTCTTCATTTCCTCAACGTGCCACTACCGTGGTGTATTGTTTTTGTTCTTATTTCTTAATTAAACAAAGTGTTTAAAATAATGATTTAAGTAATATCTATTTTAATACGTGTTTTTTGTAAAAAGTCCAAATGGCATTGGAGAAAATGCAGCAAAAGCAGAAATCACCCCACCCTTCCCCAGATCACTTGTGTGATCAGGAATACAATGAACTGCCTGGGAGAGAACCGGTGGGGGGTGGGGATGGCTCAGCACCCCCTCTTGCCCCTGCCTCGGGCTGGGATGGACAGGTTGGACCACATGCCCTCCCGAGCCCAGGCATCGGCTTCTCTCTGCAATTTCGCTATCAGTCCAGGGAGTCTGAGGGAGGAGGCAAGAGCCCAGCTGATCCCGCCGTGTTCAAGGTCAAGGCCGGAGAGAGCGCAGGTCCTGCAGGCCTTGCAACAACTGGCTGGTGAGATGCGGGGCCTGGGAAAGCTGGCAGAGGCAGCTGGGCAGGGCAGGGGGTTCTGTGTGAAT
>NW_006436888.1:4705834-4711926 GCF_000325575.1 Pteropus alecto | reverse complement strand
TATATTTAGGAAATGTCAAACAGTTAACACCAATACATTTCTTGGTAATTTTCAATTGCCTGTGAAACAACATATTAGTACAGAGCTTCACATATGCCACAATCAAGTAAATGATTGATAGATGCTTTATAAAGCTTATGAAGCTTAATTTCAATTTTGCCTTCTACTTAATGGCTCAATACTTAAGGAATATGGAAGAATGCTGTTTCTTTTATGGCTCATTTCACATAGATAGCCCCTGAATGATGGTCTTTTGCCCCAAAGGCAAGAAAATTTAGTTTTGAGTATAATCATTTCAGAATAATCCTCTGAATAACATGAGTTTTAATTGTTGCACCCAAAGGATAAAGGATCGACCCAAATTTACCTATCCCACTTTGTTTCCAAATACTCAAAAGTTCGACTTCTGGTTCTCCCAGCCCACCATGG
Source organism: Pteropus alecto (assembly GCF_000325575.1). Classification (NCBI taxonomy): domain Eukaryota; kingdom Metazoa; phylum Chordata; class Mammalia; order Chiroptera; family Pteropodidae; genus Pteropus; species Pteropus alecto. The sequence continues at coordinate 4,711,497 of NW_006436888.1, read as the reverse complement.
TTTTCCCAAACCTGTTTTCCTACAATAACCAATGCTAGTTGTAAAAACATTTAAAGCTGTTGACATCACGATTAATAAGATTGTCATTATTCGATGATGTCCAAATCTGTCCCAAACCACATTTTTTTGTAATGGTATTGAGCATCTGACCTTTATTAGTACTTATTTAAATAATTTTTAAGAATACAAAAAATATGGATGTGGTTCCATAGTGTAGCACGTCTGCTTTACATGCAGAAGATCCCGAGTCCGTGCTCCAGTGGAGCCACGGTCCATGGTCTACGGCCGTGCCACCCTGAACAAGCCCGACGTCTGATCTCAGAAGCTAAGCAGAGTCGGGCCTGGTTAGTACTTGGATGGGAGACCACCTAGGAAGACCAGGTGCTGTAGGCATAAATAATAAGAAAGAAAGAAAGAAATGAAAACAGTTGCTATTTACTGAGAGCCTAGGACCTGCCGGACTCTAGCCAGGGGCTGGGATCTAGTTCTAAGCAAAGCCTAGTGCCAGCTGTGCTCGTGGAACCCATGGCCAGGTCGGGGGACAGACAGGAAAAAAAAAAAGATGTGTGCAAATACCACCTGAATTAAGTGTTGTTAAGGGAAGGAACACGGATCTATAAGATTTTTTTTTTCCTGTTGTCAATTATTTTTATTAAGAGACATTTTCATCCTACACAAAAATAGAGAAAATAGGATAATAAACCCGTGTGCCCATCACCCACCTTCAACAAAATCACCTCCCTAGAAAACTTGCGTCATTTATACCCCAATTACTTCCTTCTCTACATTATTTTGAAGCAAATCCCGGCCATCATACCATTTCATCCGTAAGACTTTATCGCTAGAAGATAGACTCTTTTAAACAACATAACTACAAGGTCATGCTTACACCTAAAAAATGAACAATAATTCCTTCACAGCAGCAAATACCTGGTCAGCATTCAAATTTCCATGTGTTTTACAAGCATATATTTTGTCACAGTTTGTTTGCATTGGGATCTGAATAAGGTCCCCACACTGTGGTTGGTCGATAAGTCCAGGGTCTTTCTAATCAGTGGGCTTCCCTGCATTTTTTTTTTTTTCCTTGCAATTTACCTGCTGAAGAAACCAGGTTGCTCGTGTCCAACAGAGTGTCCTGGTGTTTGCATTTTGTTGATTGCATCCCCCGACATTGTTTTCTATGAGAACTGTTAACAAAGGTTGCTGATCTCGACAAGGATTCAGCAGAGAGGTGGTGGGTGCATGGTTGGCTAGTGGAGGGAGAGCAGACGAGAGAGCGCCAGGCAGAGGAAGGGCATGTGCAAAGGCCTGTGACAGCGAAGCACGGAACATTCAAAGAACAGCAGTCAAGTGGGAGCTCTGTCAGTAGGGGACGGGCGGCCGGGGATGGTTTGAGATAAAGTTGGAAAGGCGTGCGGGGAAGCCTTGTAGTCTTCGGGGACGAGCTGAAATTTTATCATTCAAGCAAGGGGCCTGCCACTGGAGGATTCCAGCAGGGGAGTAAAATGATTCTGAGATTTGAATTAAAAAAAAAACAAAACACTCTGGTTAGGAACTGACTGGAGGAGCCGAGTATGGATGTGGGCAGCTGAGGCCATCCAGGCACCCAGAGGCGATGGCATCAAGTCCTTACAGCAGCCCCAGAGAGGAGAAGCAGCTGGCCCAGTCCCGTGTCTGGCACGTACGTGGCAGGCGGCTGTAGCTGCAGTCTTTGTGATTAGCACCTGCACGTTCTCTCTGCTCTCCCAGGTGCTTTGGGGCCTGGCAGCAATTAGCGAAAAGAGGGACGGGGTCCCAGCACCACCAGGCCGACCACCAGGCAGGGCCCCTGAGGCTGTGCCTGAGACGATGGGTGGGGATGAAGCAGCTCCAGGCCTCGGATGGGGCGAAGGTGACCCAGCTGTCCCTCTGCCAGCAGAAGGCGGGTGAGTGAGTGGCGGGCCAAGGGGCTCCGCTTCCCTCCCACCCCAGCAAACGGTGTCACTTAAGCTCCTTCCGCAGTGGGCCCAGTTGAATTATGTATTATTACAATGAGACTTTTCTCAGGGTGTAGCCTGGTGAGCATGGGAGAGTGGGGGAGGGGTCCATGCAGTGGGCCTTGGCTGGACCCTGTCCTCACCCCATCGTGAGCTCCTGCCTGTGCGCAAGAAACTTTGTTCTTCCATCATGAGGGGACGTGGGCCCTGCTCCCAGGAAGCTCCATCCGAGTGGGACACAGAGCTTCTGCCCCTCCCCACTCCCAAATCTGACAGGGGAAGGTGGGATCTTTGAGGTGTCCTGGAGGGGAGGGAGGGTCAGGAGGCGGTGGGAGGGGGGAGCACTCACGAGGGGAGAGGTCCTAAGTGGGGCCTGAGGCAGCAGCCACCAACAGCTTTGGGCAGGAGGTCACTGAGGAGGGGCATGGCTGATTTGTCTCTTGACTGCTTTTCAGGGAACATGGTCCTCCACAGCTCAGACTCTGGAAGGGCCACAGCCCATGGCCTGGTGATGGTGGCCCAGGCCCTGGGGCTGCCCCAGGAGCAAGGCCACGGCTCCTTGCAGAAGGGCGGCGGGAGACTGGCCCTCCACCGGGCACTGCTGCTATGGAGGAGGCAGCTTTCCCTGTGCCAGCGAGCCACGTAGGTGATCACGAGCCTGTGGCCTCGGGCAGGACCTGGGGGCACGGGGAGGGCAGGTGGGCAGTGCTCAGCCCCGGAAGGAGTGTCCCATGGGCAACAGAGCACACCTTGCTCCTTCCCGTGGCCCCAGCGTGGGGCCTGGCACACTGTGATGCCCAGAGAGTGTGGGGCCGAGGGAGGCAGGGACATTGAGAGAGTGATGAAGCAGAGAGCTGTGGGCACCATGCGGCAGCTGGGGACACAGAAGTTCTACCAAGGTGGCATGAACCTGATGGGGAAGTCAGTGTAATGCTGTCTCCCCAGAATCTGGACCCCACTCGGGCTAGGTAGGAGCCCCCTGTTGGTGGGGACCATGTCTGTCCCCTTGCCACTGTCTCCCAGCACCTTGCAGGAGCCTGACCTGTCATAGGTATAGAGTAAATACTGCAAATGAGTAAATGAAGGAGCCACTTATCCCCCACCCCCATTTGCCTCGTTATACAGCTAGAGAAACTGAGGCTCAAAGGGGTCGAGCGGCTTGCTCTAAATCACACTGCAAACCAGGAGCAAGTAGATGGGATTCAGAGCCCAGGCTGATGGTTTTATGTGAGGCCGGTGACGAGGTCAGGAGGGGCCAGCTTCCCTGGCGGGATGTCAGAAGGAACGTAAGCCAGCAGTTACAGGGTTAAAAAGTCTATCTTTAAAAGCCATTTGCCTGGCATGCATCGGCCTCACACCCACTTGGTCCACTTGGATCCTTGGTCTCTTTTAATGTACTCCTGAAACTCTAGGGAAACTGAGTTCACCGTGGTCCTTCCTAATGTAGCCCTCCTGCCCCCAGTCCATCCGTGGCCTTTGGGCACCGGGGCACAGTCCGTATCTCAGTGTGGCATGCATCTGGGCCACCCGGTGGCCGGAGATGCATGTCTGGATCCCAGGAGTGCTGTTGTTTGGAGTTTGGGGAGATGCCTTTCCCCCCCGCCCGCCTGTCCCTCTCTCTTTGTAACTGAGTATTGGTGTGGTGAGCGGAAATAGTGGTATGGTGATGTATGTGGCCTCTCGAGTCTGGGGGCCCTGGGCCTGGGGCCTGGCTCCACTCCTCATCATCTGCTAGCCCCCACCCACCCCTGGAGCATGGCTAGGATCAGCCAGGTGATCTGCACAGACGAAGCAGTGGGCTCAGCCTTAGCTGATCACGAGAGTCACACTGGGAGCTTTGCAAAAGTCAGGAAGCGCAAAGCCCTACCCGGACCATTAAGTCAGAATCTCTGGGGGTGGGACCCTAGAGGGCATCGATATTTTAGAGCCTCCGCAGTCCCAGTGGGCGGCCGATCTGGAAGACAGCAGTGCAGAACTGTAGCCAGGTGTTTGGCGCGTGGCGGCACCCTTCCAGCTCAGCCCTTTCCCAGGGGCCTGGCTGGAAGTAGCTCCTGCTTGGCAGCCACCCCAGACAGAGGGTGAGGCTGGGGCCCAGGCACTCACCTGCCCCTTCCTTTTGCTCCTTCTTCCAGGGCACCCAGCGACAGGTGCTAAGGCACACCCTGAGGATGTGGCGCTTGAGGGTGTGGGATTCGGGCAACCCATCAGGCAGTGCCAGGACCACCTCGGCCCCAGAACCGCTAGGCAGCGTCCCTGGAGGGGAGGCCTCGCTGGGCTGCAGCTCACTGGGGAAGGTGAGGGGCAGGGGCTTGGATGGGCCAGGGTGGGTAGGGGCCAAGTGGGAGGAAAGGGTGGGGATGGGGCAGGGGCCGGGCCACCCAGGACTCCACACCTCTTTTCCAGGCTTCCAGAGTTCCTGTCCTCCTGGAGACCCTCAGGCTGAGCTTTCTGTGGGCAGCTGGGCAGAGGCAGCAGGGGCGGTGCCTTCTGCTCTGGCGGGGGAGGGCCCAGCGATCCCGGCTTGCAGCAAAGTGGCACCAGCACGCTCTTCAGAGGCGGTAGGGACCTGTCCCCGAGATGGGTGAGCCATGCTACCCGCTACTCTGTGGATTTACTGTTTCATGAAGGCCCCTTTCCCATCATCCTTGACCTTCACAGCAGCTTCCTCTTGGGGTCTGTATCCCAGAGGGCTCCCCTCACGCCCCAGTTGGCCCCCAGACTCAGACCCTCCCAACATCTCCTGCCCTCCGACCTTGCCTTGGTGAGAGGTTTGGGGTGGGGCGTGAGGCTCTCAGCAGAGTGATCGTTTCTCCCAGGGATTTCACAGCTGTGGTTCGTTCATTTATTCATTCACAGCACGATGCTTAAGAGTCAGTCTGCCTGGGTTCTAATCCCAGCTTTGTCCCTCACTGGTCGCGCGGTTTGGGCAAGTTGCTTCATCTCTCTGTGCCTCTGTCTCTCCATTTGTGCAGCAGTAAATAATAGCACTTACTCCAATGGGGACCAATGAGATAGGGGCACATGCGCCCCTTGGCACAGTGCCTGGCACACGCAGCAAAAGCACTCAGTTCACAGCGATGTTTATCACTAGAGGCTGACTACGGGCCCTGGCATTGGAGAGCTGGGGTCCCATCTTACCCCCACCATCTGTCATCGTGACCCCTGGAGTAGCCTCCAGCAACCCCCATGATGGAAACAGGGAGAAGAGTCCCCCCAAGCTCCTCCCCGCTGGCGAGAGAGGGGAGAGCTGGTCTGGCCCCTGGTGGCAGTGACCATCCTCAGGGTAGACGCTCTGTTTCCCAGCACCCTCCTTGGCTGGAGCCACTGGGCAACAGCCCACAGGGCCCGGAGAGAGCTGGCTGCCCGCTGGGCCTGGGATCGGAGCTGCAGGGCCACGCTGGGGATCTGGCGGCAGCGGCTGGAGCAGTGGCAGGAGGCAGAGCAGCGGGCCGGGGAGCGAGGCCAGAGACTGGTGCGTGACGCCCTGTGCCGCTGGCGTGCTTGTTGGCACAGTGAGTCGGGGACCGGAGTGGGGCACCAGGGCAAGGGAGGGCCAGGGTCTGTCAGGGGGACCCAGGATTCCGTCTCCTCTAGCACAGAGTCCAACGATGGGACCTCCCACAGGGCATGCGCAGCACTGGGGTGGCAGAGCAGGACCTGGGGCGTGGACACTGGCCCCAGCTTCAC
>NW_006436888.1:4671376-4705791 GCF_000325575.1 Pteropus alecto | reverse complement strand
CTATTCCCTGGCTGTGTGGACATTAAAGAAACGACTTAACCTGAGTCTCAGCTTACTCACCTGTAAAATGGGGATAACAGTAATATCTCCTCGTGGGGTACCATGGGGATCCTACGAGAGAATTTGCTGGCGTGCATGGCTCAGAACCCAGCTTTTCATCTTCATCCTCATCACCTCGCCCAGCTTTCAGGAGTCACAGGTCTGAGCTGAGTCATGGTGCCTTCGGAGCCCAGCTAGAGGGTGGCGATCACTAGGGGCCATTTTAGAGGCTTCCCTTTACACCCATACCTCGTATCAATGGGCTGGTAGGTGGGGACTTGGTTGTTCTGGAAAGTTCATGTCCTATGCACAGGAGAGACAGATGCTTCTCCAGCCCGACTGCTGCCCAGTTGCCCAGGAATGCTGGCCCAGTGTTTATAGATCTTCTAGTTTTTAAAGAAAGCGGGAGATCTAGATTTTTACAAAATTCTCAGGATTCATAAACATCATCAAGAGATTTTTTAAAAAAACAAAAAAACTATGAGTTGGGTTGGCCCCTAGCAACCCACGGAACACCTATGACCAAAGCATTTTAACCCAGACAGGGTGGCTTCTTTGTTCCCACTTGGGTAGAGGGCAAAGGTCACCCCGGGCTTAGGGGTGATATGAGGATGAGCACCCAGTGGTACTCAGTGTCTCTCTGGTCGCAGGGCAGCAGTTCCTGCAGGGACAATACCAGAGGTGGGTGCAGGTCCACCTCCAGGGCCTGCGAAGGGCCGCGTTCCGGGGCTGGCAGCAGGTGGCAGCTCGTCGGAGACACACGGTGGCCAGGTCAGAGCAGCTCCTACTGCAGAGGTGGGTGGGAGGGTGGGGGTCATCCTCACCCCCAGAAAAGCAGGGAGAGTGCTCAGGGGTTGGGAGGTTGAGTTGCCTCTACAGCTCTAGGGATGTCCAGGCTAGAGGCCTGGGACCTAGAAAACGGGGGGCATGAAGGGAGACCCCAGCCTGGAGCCATAGAGCCATGATTACCGACCTTCCATTATTTATCAGCTTTGTGTGGGAGGCGGGGATGGCAAGCCCCTCCCCCAACCCGATGCCCTGACCAGGTCCACCCTTCGGTTTCAGAGAATACAGTTAAGATGGGGAGATCACTCCTCAGACACCCACCATAGTATGTCCCAACAGCATTTGTTGCTTGAGGAGCCAGCACGGGGAACTGCACTGTATACAGTGGCCGAGAGTGAAATCTTAAATAGAGATGTTCTAGTAAAGCATGCATATAGTTCATTAATGCACATTTAAAAGCAGAGGGCACAAACGATGCTCCCTCCCACTACCAGGTACAAGCCTGCGCTCACTGACGGTGTTCCCACAGACCAGCGATTTCTGCGCTTTCGCATCTGAAGGGCGTGGACATCTTTTTTGGCCTCTAAGGGAGTGGAGGACCACGTTCCCCTCACTGACCTTCTGCCCTCCCCAGAGCAGGCTTTTGAGGGGAGGCTGGGGTGGCTGTCCCCCCAGAGGAGCTGGGACTTGAACCCACAGCTGCTGGGTTCCCAAGTGGCATCTGCTCCCAACTGGCATCTGCCCCCGAGCTGGAGTGCGTGGGCCAAGGCCCCAAATGAAAGCCAGCACATTCCTGTTACACATCAGTCCCTGCATTTTTAAGGCACAGGGTTGAGTAGGCAGAACCATGTATAACCTGTGAGACTGTGTGTGGGGGCGGGAGGGGGCGGGCGGTGGCAGGCGTAATTTTGAATACACGTGATTTCTGACTGTGACAGCAGCTGGGCCCTCCTCTGCTCCTGTTTTGCAGCCACTTCCAGGCCTGGCGTGGACTTGCGAGACGTGCGCGGACACTCCAGGCCCAGCAGCAAGCTTTCCAGGATGGCCTGCGGAGATGGGCACTGGGGGCTGCATTTGCCATGTGGCGCAAAGGCCGAGTGGCCACAGCTCGGGCACGAGAGCAGCGTATGGCCCGGGCCTCCATTGCCCACTGGAGAAGCCACGTGCAGGGGCGCCGGGTGGACAAGCAGCAGAGGAGGGCCCAGGCCCAGCAGGCCTTCGTAGCATGGCGAGAGGCCCTGGGCCGGTACTGCAAGGCCCGCCAGCCGCCAGAGGAGAGAGCTCAGGCCCAGGCCCAGGCCCAGGTGGCCCTGTGCTGGACGCTGTGGGTGCGTGAGTCCCGCCTACACCGGCTCAGCCAAGCCCACGCTGCCCGGAAGCTGAGTGCCAGGTAGGTGCCCATAGGCTGAGGGTAGCCCCACACGTGCTTCCACTTTGGGCCTTGAGCTCGTGTTTGGCAGGGGTGGGGGGTATTTGGTGACTGGTGCCAGGGCTCAGGAGGCTGGGGTGGTAGGGAGAGGTGATCCTGGTCATTGCAGCTAGTCCTGGGGTTAATTAAATCTCAGCTCTGTACTTCCCAGCTGTGTGACGACCCCTCTTGAGCAAGTCTAACTTTAAAAGTCAGAGAAAGATAACAGACCTGCCTTGCAGAGATAAGGGAATGCAAACATTCAGCAGAGCTCAGGGCCAGGGCCAGATGACACAGCAGGGGCTCAACAAACTGGCTTTCTTTTGAGAAAAGGGGAGGCAAAGCAGAGCTGGCAGGATGGCCTCTCTCTGTCCCCTAAACAGGATGCTTGTCCCTGCTGTGTGATATTCTGCTGCTCCGTGTCCCTTTCAGTCTTATTTTTCTGGCAGAAGAGCATGGCATGGACTGTACCTGGAGGTTACCTCCTGCAGGGTACTGGCCAGGGCTGGGGAGGGCTCCCTGCATCTGCCATAGAGTCCAGGCCCTGATGGCCTTGCGTGTGGGCTCCTCCCTCTCCCCCAGAGTCCTAGAGGCCTGGGCACGGTCGGCAGCCCAGGGCCGAGTCCAGCGGGTTGCCATTGCCCAGTTCCAGCAGGCCGGGCTCAGGCTCCTCCTGCAGACCTACTGGGCTCAGTGGAGGACAGCGCTGCTCAGAGTGTGGCTGGAACCTCGGGTGGAGGAGGCCAGCACAGCCCATCCCAGGCCCAAGGCCCATCTCAGGCACCAACCTGGACTGGCGGGCAAAGGACACCTCCTTGTGCTGATGGATGCTGCAGCCCCGTGGAAGGTGAGGTAAGGCCCAGGTGGGGTAAGAAGTCCAAAACTGACCTGAGGGCCAATGGCCTCAGCATCAGCTTGTTTCAGCCCATGGTGGCGAGCAAGGCTGGATGCTTCTCTAGGGCCCCAATAGCCTTGTGGACACCACCCCTATCTGGTTCTTGGACAACCTTCTGGCTCTGGAAGACAGCCAACTCCAGTACCTACCAGTCCAGCTCAGGTCCACTTCAAAGATGAATGCTGGGGTCACAGTCCATCACAGAGACAGACACCTAAACTCATTACATGTCATGGTACAGTCTAGAATCAAGCTAGGTACAGGGAGACAGTAGCCATTTTTTGTCAAGTTCTTTTTTTTTTTTTCTTATTGGAAAAATGAAACATCTTCATTACAGAAAAACCAAAAAATACAAATGAAAAAAATTTTTGCATCTCTCTCTACCCACAGGTACCTGCCAGTCCCTGTCCAGACCAGAAGCAGTCAGTTCTGATACTAGCAAATGGTGACAAGAGCTTGATGGCCTAGCAGGAAGGAAGAAACCATAATAAACATCCATGCACAAGAAGTGACATGGCAGTCCTGGGACATGTCATTATGAGACACACAGCCCGAGTTACTGGCAAAGCCACAGAGTATTCCTGAAGATGAACTGGCATCATCCCGAATCCTTTCAGAATGCCAGGACGTGTCTGATAGAGACTCGAGAGATGCTAAGAAAAAAGATTAAAGTGTTCTTTTCTTTAATGGAATTGAAAGGGACTAGCTTTGGTGATTTGCAGAATCCACATATTCACATATGTGGGGCTATGGCAACAGCACATGCTGGCGGCTCAGGGTATATTATTTCTAGATCTGTGTTCTAATTTTATTTTCAGAGTATGTTTATAAACACTTCCCAAAGGCAGGCAGGGGTCCCGCTTACTGATGGAGAAACGGGGACTAGTAGAGACCAAACATGCTGGGAATGGCAACTGGGGTGCTGAATTCCAGGCGCCTCCTTCCTACCACACAGACATGTGCCCGGGCAGCCCTCACCTAATGTCACGAGCAGGTCCTCTGCCATTTCATGGTGGCACAGAGTCCCGGAGAGGGCTGCCTGTCTGTACAGAGCAGAAGCTGGGGGCTGGGGATCTGGGGTCAGACCACTCCTGAGGGGTGGGGCCTTGGGCAGATGTCTTAACTTTGTACAGTTTAAGCGGGACAGTAATACCCACCTCACAGGCTCTACCTGGCACAGGTAAGCTCTCACCGAGCGGTAGCTATCATTGATTCGCCCCGCTGCTTGAGTCCCCAGACACGTGGGATGATGGGAAACAGGCAGTGGTGTGGGCCAATGGCCATATTGCTGTCAGGCACCTTCTCTGCCTCCTCTGGGAGCCTCAGGGCTCAAGGAGGAGATGCGGCCACGTGAACCATCCACCTGTGCACACATGAGCAGGAGGCCGCGCTACCGGTCAGGGGGATCCCACCAGGTCACCTGGGCCCCAGGAGGATTCAAGTTTTCCTCTCTGGTTGTTCCCTCAGACCCGCAGCTGCAGGCTACAGGCCACAGGGCCCATGCTGCCTGACCCAACACAGCACTACAGCCTCGGTGGACAGAGGAAGTGGAGAGAAACATCCTGGGCTCGGAGTAAGGAGACCTGCCCTGGGGACAGATCATGTTTCAAGTGCAGGGTTGAGACAGATGCCAGCCCTCAAGGGTCTGGAAATCAGCTCTGAGCTCCTTGGAGAATCGGACATGGACCTGTGCTTTCTCCACCAGTTTCCTCGTTTGGAATATCTCAAGCATTTTGAGAAAGTAATCAGATTTCTCCTGCCCCACCTGTCATTTCTCTGCGGGCAGGTGTGGTGGTAGGACAGCATGGTGCTTAACTCAAGCCCTCTTCGTTACGCTCAAGTTCCAGGAGCAGACTAAGGGAGAGTTTGCCTTCCTGAACGAATGTGTTAACCTGTTCTGACTCGATTCCCCATTCCAGGTGACAGAGCACCTCCCCTCTGTCCCGACATCCAGCTCTGGCTGCAGCGGCCTGGAAGCGCCAGCTGGACCCAAGGCTGGCCCCCTACAGCACCAGGAGAGGACCGCACCTCTGAGACCAGTGCCCTCAAGGCCCAAGGCCAGGTGGATAAGAGGCAGCTGGGGTAAGAGCAGCTGCATGGAGGAGGTGGGGTTGGGGGCCAGGGCTAGGGGCTTGCCTGAGCCTTAACCAGAGCTGGGCCCATCTGGCCAGGGCTGGTTACTGCAGGATCCTGGAGGAGCGAGACCAGGCCGGGGGCTCTGCCTTTTTCCCTGGCCATGAAGGGGTCATGATGCTCTTGGCATCAGGATACACACAGGGCCTCTCCCCCGCCCCAGGAAGAAATACTGGCAACACTGGCGCCTCGAGGCACTGCTTCGCCGGCTCCAGGGCGCCCAGCAGGCCAGGTGCCTGGCGGCGACATGGCAGTGCTGGGTAGATGCTCAGGGGACGGAGGAGCTGGCACGCACGCTGGTGAGTGGGGGCTGCTGGGGCGTGCAGGTACCCGAGGCAGCAGTGGGGCAAGTTCGGGGCCTGCTCATCAACTGTCCCCACAGCTCAGGCAGTGGCACCTGAGACGGGCTTGGCGAACTTGGCGGCAGCGGGTCGTGCAGCTGAGGGTGGCTCGGCGACTACACCAACAAGATGATGGCTGGGTCCTTTCTCAGGTATTTGGTGGGGCAGCCCCTGTCCCCCAGCGGTCCCCTCCGAAACCGACACTGTACCTAGACACTTCTGAGCTGTGACCCTCCCTGCTTGGCACCCCCAGGACGCCTTCATTTTCAGGGGAAGAGTCAGTTCAGTCAGAGAAAACAGCTTGGATGCTGGAACCCTTGATTTCGCTGGTAGCCACGTGCTCGGCCCAGTCTCACCTGTCACTCAGACTGGGAACGGGCTTGGCCTGTGGCACAGCTCCCGCTCATGCTGGATTGTGTAGGTGCAGGGTACGAGCGTCCCTTCTCTTATTTGCTCTCAGCATAGCTTCCCAGATCACAAGACAGATCTATTCTGAGCCCATGCATTTGGCCTGGGGCACGGCTGGCGGGCTGGCTGGCTGCCTGCCCGCCTGGGGCGGACAGAAGGAGCTGGGCACAGGTGTTAGTCTAGCAAATAAAGCACACACCCAGGAGGGAGCTAAATAACCTTTTCTTTCCTCTCCCTGATCCCAGGCCTTTGAGAAGTGGCACCAGAGCCGGGCAGCCAGGGGTCCGAGAAGGGGAGCTACCAGCAGTCCGAGACCCGCTGAGCAAGGCGGGCATCAGGAGTCCTGACAGCAGGCTGCAAGCTGCCCGAGCCCCTGCGTGTGAACGGGCTCGAGGCGGGACAGAGGGCCCAGGTGTAGCTGTGACTTGTTCCCACGGAAAGAAAAACAGAAGTGAGCCCGGCCTTCCCAAGGAAGGCACCATGCCCCACGTTCCAGGAACTGCAGGCTGTCAGGCCGTGGGGTGCTCACCTACGGCCTGGTGATGGAAGGGACAGCTCTGTCCTAGCCATTCCTCTTGCTCCGTCTCCCGTGAAGGCTGCCTCTCTGCCCCGGCCGGCCAGCCAGGAAGGAAGATGTGCTGACGACTGCATTCACCTCCCGTACCATCGGCCTGCTCTTTGGACCCCCTCCTTCCGCTGAGCCAGCAGGCAGGGGCAGGGAACAGCCTGTGTACATCTGCCGGTCACCGCCTGGACAGCAGGGCTTGAGGGCTGACTCTTGGGGAGCAGTGCCAGGCAGACTCAGGGATGGGACAGGCAGAGGGAGGGAGCAGTTGGCAGGAGGATGTCGCACCTAAAATACAAGCCATAAGTCCTGCTTGATCGAACCTCACCTTTGCCCTCGGGAACACGCAGCAAGGTATCTCTCTGTGGCCAGTGAAAAAAGAGAAGGCCAAGAACTTCATCAGTCACAAGGGTTCAGACACCTTGAACTCTTAGATTCTTTCTTGAGCCACCAGAATACAAAGACAGCTGTTTCAACATCAGTCACAAGGGTTCAGACACCTTGAACTCTTAAGAGATTCTTTCTTGAGCCACCAGAATACAGAGACAGCTGTTTCAGAAAGCAGCATCATCGAAAGGTAGAAACCCAGCTGAGCTCTCGGGTGGAAGGCAGCAAGAAATGCTTGTCATTAGGTTTCAGCCCCAGACCCACCCAGGGCAGGGCAGTGTCTGCTGCTTTAGTCACAGGCAGGAAGTGCCCAGCTGCCAACGTCTTGGAGGTGGAAGGGGGCAGCGCCTTCGACTTGCTCCAGCCTTTCCACACCTCCTCAAGTGCCTGCTGCCCGTGTTCGCTTTGTCTGTCCTTCACAGGCCCAAGTACAAGGTCACTGGCAGTCCCAGGCCAGCTCCTAGTGGCTGCCTGGTGCGAGGGCTCAGTCAGCAATAACCAGCCTCCTTCCCTTCTCAGGGAGGACAATACTCCACCCAGCACAGTCCTCTGCAGGATGGAGGTGCTCCTCACAAGAGAGCAAAACCTCCCAGCTCCGCAGGGAACACCAGGCTCTTGTGTGGGGCTCAGGTCCGGCCAGAGCCTGCAAGCCTCACACCAGTCTAGCTGCCATCATCATGTGGGAGAGTAGAGGCCAGGGCTTGGGGAGAAGTGAAAGAGAATGAGGGTCCCCAGAGAGCCAGGACTGGAGAGGAAGGCAGGACACAACCGGCCTACGCTAAGGATGTCAGTGCAGGGTCACGGAGCCTCCGGCTGCCTCTCATCCGAGCTGGGTGTGTTGAGAAGCTCAAATGTGTCTTCTAACACCTGCCACAAGCAGTTGTCCAGCGGAAAGTCATTGTCCACCAGGTTGACCAGGAAGTAGTTGTCGTGGATGTACTGGATGATGATCCGAGATGGCGACTCCTCATCATACAGCTTGCCCCACTGCTCAATCCACAGGGCGAAGGCTTCGTCCTGCACGTGCACGTGTACACGGGTACACGCAGACACGCAGGCAGATGCACGTGGCCAAGCACAGACACAGGCGCAAGCACAGAGACAGGGACACGTACGTACGAGGACACAGGCACACAGGGACGAACAGTCACAGACACACAGGCAAGGTTAACAGGGCTGCCCGTGGGCCGAGCTGTCATGTTCGGCACCACAAGAGCCTCCACCACAGCCCAACAGGACACATCCGGGAATAGAACAAGGTCCACTGCCAGTGCCACCTCCCATCCCCCAGCCCAAAAATAAACACTGTGATTCAGACTCGGTGTAGCCAGGAGGGCCTAGTCCGCCAGTCCTGGGGGCATGGCCTCCAGCCACACACTGGGGACCCAGTGATACCGCCTACCCAAAGTTTTGGAGGCGGGCAGGGCAGGCCAGGCCCCCTTACCTTCCAGAACATGAAGCTGACAGGATCCACCACCGTTGGCTGGATGATCTCTCGCCCAGGGAAGATGCCCCAAGTGACTGCGTTGGGCTGCAGCTCGGGGGCGTTGGTGATGTTTTCACCCTGGGGGGAGGTGCCGCGTAAGAGCAGGTGGGACAAGGACAACCGCAGCCCTCTGAGTACCCAGGGAGGGCTCTGGCCCAGGCCCCCACCTGCCCCACCCTCCAGCTCGCAGCTCTGCGAGCCCCGAACTGAGAAACCCAGACCCCGGCATGTCCTTCCTCCGCTCTCTGCTTCCGTCGGCTCCATATCCAGCGGCCCCACTTCCTTCCCCTCCAATCTGCCCCCCGTGCCTAACCCAGCCAGGCTCTCTCTGTTACCCCACTACCCTGAGGGCCTAACTTTAGTCTTCCCCAGGCCTATCAGCCATCAGCTGTCCACTGTGACCGGCCAAAAATAAAACACGGAGCCAAGCCACTGCACTGCTGGGAAAGGCTCCCTCCTGCCTTCAGAGAAAACCCAAATTCCAAGCAGGGCCACGGAGACCCCCGAGGCCCTGGCCCCTGCTTAACACTTCGGCCTCACTCTGACCCCGGTCGGCAGGGTCATCACAGGCCTGCAGCCGATGCCTTTGCTCACCCTCTGCCCTTTCCCAGGCATGCCGTCCTCCTCATCCTTAAAGATTCAGGCTACTCAGGAGCCTCCAAGAAGCCTTCTGTGACCTCATGGGATAGCCATCTGTCCCCTGGGTCCCCAGCATCCTATACTGAACTACTACTGTCCTAATTATCCACTGACGAGCCTCCCTCACTGGGCTGGGAGCTCTGAGTCCGTTCTGCACAAGGCTCGGCCGAGACCAGGCGCCCAGTGACTGCTAGGTGGGGGTGAACCGTGGGTGCCCTCGGCCGGGCGTGCTGGCCCCGCGAAGCCAGCTACCTTCACGTCCACGATGTGGTAGTTGACGCGCAGCGCGTACTTCCTCAGCACCTGCAGAAGCGCGTGCACCGTCTCGCGGGAGGCGAAGAACTCCAGGTAGGCCTGCGGGGAGGCAGGCACCGTCACGTAAGCCCGGGGCCCTGCCGGACACCTCCTCCGTGTGCTGCTGAGTGTGCTGTCCGTGCACAGCAACCCCAGTCAGATGCCTGCCCCCGACCGGCCGGGACGCGCAGCGCGTACTTCCTCAGCACCTGCAGAAGCGCGTGCACCGTCTCGCGGGAGGCGAAGAACTCCAGGTAGGCCTGCGGGGAGGCAGGCACCGTCACGTAAGCCCGGGGCCCTGCCGGACACCTCCTCCGTGTGCTGCTGAGTGTGCTGTCCGTGCACAGCAACCCCAGTCAGATGCCTGCCCCCTGCCCCCCAGGGAGGGCGGGACCCACGCGCACATGTGCGACAGGACACTTAAGGCATCGAGAATAGCGATGGCCACGCACGTCAAGTCATGCGCTGTGGGGCTGGCGAATACAAAAGCAAAGGGGAAGGGAGCAGGTACGTGAGGGACAGGTCCGACAGGTCTGAGGGACCTATGCCACCCCTCTTCCCACTGGTCACGGAAGGCTCCATGGAGAAGCCACTTCAGAAGCTATACGGGAGGTCCAGTCTGGCAAGCTAAGGCTGCGGAAGCTGCCTGCCACATTCTGTCCTCCCTACTCACTGTGAGGGCTGCTCTAGCACCAAGCTTATCGGGGATTAAGCTGGCTTTATTCAAACTCCTCTGCTATAATGCTTATAATACTGCAGGGTGGGCCCCATTATCCCTATTTCACAGATGCAGAAAGTTCAGGGAGGGTGAGCAACTGGGCTGCACTGATGGAAAGCAAGGGCTGGTCTTGAACCCAGGTCTTTCTAACTCCAGAGCCCAGGGGGTTCAGTTCAAATGCAACTGTAACTCCAGCGGCCCCAGCAGCATGGTGTCGTAACAGCTCCCGCTTAGAGAAAGCTTCCTATGTTCTTCCCACATGCTAAGCTTTATGTGCTCTGCCACGACTCATCCTCAGAACGTGATGTGATAATATACCCCCATTTCACAGACGAGAAAGCTGAGGCTCAGAGCAATCAGGGGACGGGCCACCCAGGGCTGCCTGACTTAAGGCGGGAGCTCCTGTCCACTCTGATGCACGGCCACTCAGCATGAAGAGCCCGCGCAGAGGAAGGCTTCCCTCTCCCTGTCTCTGGGGCTCCCAGGTACCAGTCAAGGCCGCACCTTCTGGAAGACATAACCCCCGCTGGGGCCCCAGCCCACAACCGGGTCAGAAGATGGCAACCCGTTGACGTTGGGCTGGGAGTTGATGGTGAGGATGCCCCGCCGATTCACTCGCAGCAGCTCCTCCTTCATCAGGCTGGTCTCGGCCGCCAAGGGCTCGTCATTCCACGGCAGGCAAGTGACCTGAGAGAGGGCGAGCCGGGTAGAGGCGGTGATCGGATCTGGCGCCCTGGGTCCCTCCGTCTTGTGGCCCCGTCAGAGACACAGCCTGTCTCTGCTCCCAGGTCACCCTTCTCCCGTTGCTGAGGCTCAGGGTGGTGAGTCCCAGCCCCACGGTGTGGTTCACAGGGAGACGAGGCGGGGGGACGAGAGCAGGACCCCGCCCTGGCACCACTCACTTTACAGCCCTTCTGGTTGGGCTCCCCCGAGAGGTAGCGGACGAAGACCTCGAAGACGCTTTCCTCGCTGGCCAGCTCCTCCCCCCACATCTTCAGCAGCTCTTCCCTTGGGGACTTGCTCTTCAGGTAGAAGAGGTAGTAGTCCTTCAGCTCCCCGAAGGCTGGCGAGGAGGAGTTGCCCCTAGGGGAGGAGTGGACAGGGCACTTCTGACCTTGGGCTCTGTACAGAGGGACAGCTGTCCCACGTGCCAAGGGGTTCAATCCTGTGAACCCTGGTCCTCACTGCACCAAGGGCTCGGCAGTAAAATAAACGTGACTGTCTGTGAGCAGGACTGTGTGCGGGGTGGTGTGTGGGGCTGCGTGTGGGCCCGTGTGCGGGCCTGTCTGCGAGGCTGTCTGCGAGGCTGTCTGCGGGCCTCACCAGCGGCCGTTGGGAAACTCATCCCATTCCTGGGTGCGGTAGATGTAGCTCTTTGGTCTGGAGGCCCAGAAGATGGGACGCACATCTTCCTCCCTGCGCTTGGGGTGGGCGCTGACAGCCCAGGGCAGGAGACGCCTGGATGAGAACAGAGACAGGAGGGGCGAGGAATAGGTTATGGGAGCAGGGTGGAGGGGGCGCCACTGAGCCAGGAACCCCAGGTGTGCCACTAGTCATGGTGCATGTGCCACTAGTCATGGCGCAGACACCCACCCCCCTACACCCCAGGGAGCCAGCACCTCTAGGGTGCACTCTTTGTGGCTTCTGATGTCCTTTCCCACTATTTTTTTTCCCCACAGCTCCTAGGCCTGAATTCGGGGCTACTGGCCTCACCTCGGGTCTTCGGTCCACATGCCCAGGCGCTTCAGCACCTCTGTGGTGGCCATCTCGCGGTTGAGGGTGTAGAAGTGGAGGCCCGGCACCAAGCCACTTGCCAGAAGCTTCTGGCACAGGCTTACGGCCTGCTCGATGCCGTAGTTGCGGATGGCAGCGTCGTTGTCCTTGATGGGCTCGATGACGTCCTTCATCTGCTGTGGCACCTCCAGCTTGGACAGCTTCACCAGCTGCCGAAGGGAGTGGTAACCCTGCCCGAGGACCGAGAGGGCTGTGGGGCCACCTCCCAACCCACTTCTCACCCTACTTATCCCTCTTCCCACCCCCCACAGGGCCTTCTGGACAACTGCAGCGTCACACAGTAACCCGGGAAAGTCAGACCACACTGGACGCAGATCCTTGCCTGGTCCTGCTCTTTCTATTCTGCAGAAAGCAGCAGCTGCCCTGGCCATCCCCGCCACTGCTCTGAGCCAGCCCTTTGGCCCCCAGATTATTTATTGATGGTGAGGTCATCCGCCCCAGTGGCTCCCCAACCTCACGGATCATCAGAATGACCTGCGAAACTTCCATAATGTACTAATTCCCAGGCCCCACCCCAGATCTCCTGAAATCAGAACTTCTAGGCATGGGATCGGGAAATCCATCTTTTGAACAAGCTTACCAAAGAATTCTGATGACAGCCAAGTTTGGGAAACACTGATTTAACCAAAAATTATAATTAAAGTCATAATTCCTTGTAGTGACATTTGTCAGTAAGCCAAAGTACAACAAACTCCTCCAACAAGTACGGCTACTATTTTGTGGGGAGAAATTATAGCTAACCAAAATGGGGTGGAGAGACATCATTTTGCAAGGAGCATCTGCCGGGAAATCCAATAAGTGTCAAAGAACTTTACCGTGAACTCAGCACCTCACCCCACGGCCCTGGCCTGTGCTGGCACGGGGGGTGGAATGAGTCCATTAGCCCTCCTGGGACCCTCACCTGAATAGGAAAGATTCCAGGAAGGATGGGGCAGGTAATGCCTATCTCGGAGCAAGCCTTAACAAAATGGAAGAATGTGTCAGCCTCAAAGAAAAGCTGGGTGATGATGAAGTCGGCTCCTGCAGATACCTTCTCCTTCAAGTACTTCAGGTCGGCCTCAAAGCTCCCTGCGTCGGGGTGGCCTGTGGGGTAACCTGCCAATAGGGATGACAGTAGGGAGAGGCTGGCTCCACCTACTCAAGGTGAGTATGAAGAAACCAGAGAGCTGGGAACAGAGAGTTCTCCGCCTCTGGGGTCCCAGACTCATACCTGCCTACACCACCGCGCGGACAAGCTGAAATGGTGAGCAGCTGGGCTCACGATGGAAGCTTCTGGCAAGTGGCTTGGTGCCGGGCCTCCACTTCTACACCCTCAACCACGAGATGGCCACCACAGAGGTGCTGAAGCGCCTGGGCATATGGATCAAAGACCCTTGGAGATGACCTTGAGTGAGAGGTGGCTTAGAGCCACCCTCCCCAGAGGGGAGGCAGATTGCTCCAAACTCCCCACGCTGTCCTGCCTTGTGTCCCTTGCAATCAGCCAGGCAAATCAGGCCTGCATTTGTGGCCACGGAAAAGAGAAAATGCTACATTCAGCACTGGTTGGACAGCATTTGGGGTATTGGGCTTGACTCTAGGCCAGGGGTCCCCAGCCCTCAGGCTGCGGACCAGTACTGGTCTATGGCCTGTTAGGAACTGGGCCACACAGCAAGAGGTGAGAGGCAGGCAAGGAGCGGAGCTTCATCTGTATCTGCGGCCGCTCCCCAGCGCCAGCATCACCGCCTCAGCTCCATCTCGGATCCTCAGGCATTAGATTCTCACAGGAGCACCGGTCCCCAGTGCCAGAAAGGTTGGGGACCGCTGCTCTAGGCACTGTATTAAAGCAGTGCTTTTAACATTAAAGTTACTCAGAGACCCAAGAGAGTGAAAAGTCAGACACCCCACTACACAAGAACTAAAGAAAGCAGAGCTGTTTTGCTTGACGAAAAGAATAAAGAGAATCCAGCAACTATTTCTAAATGGCCAAAGGCCCATCATGTGGAAAAAAGGGTTTACCTTAGTCAAGTTCCTTATTAGTCATATTCTGTGATACTTCTGATGGCAGAACCGGGATCAGTTTCAGAGGCCTGACAAAGGACCGAGCAGTCCCACAAAATAACAAGTTCCTGGGACGTAAAACCTTTGGGGCAGCCAGGATGCCCATGTGCTGAGGGCACCAAGATGGATTCCAAAACTGGCTGGGAGGTGGGAGCAGCCGTTCCCCGGGCTCCTCGCTAGCTCCAGGAACTCGGTGACTGCTTCCCTAAACAACTGAACTCACGTGGCCAGGCACGCGCAGGAAGGCCATAGGCCTTAGTAAAACTGCAGGCAGAGCACTGGCTTCCTCCGCCTGAGCGCAGGGCAGGACCCTGAGCCAGGAAGGGGACAGACCTGAGACTCAGACCACTGGAAGTCACATGCTTTGCCGTGACAAGTCAGTTTCCGTTAAGAAACCCTGAGTCATCAAAAATGGGTGTAAAACGATTGTTTTAAGGGATGAGGGGTGGAAAGATTAAGCACCAGAATTTTATACTTTCAATAACAAGGCTGTTTTTCCAGTAGGAACTTCAGAAACAAAGAGGTCTTCATGGCTGAAACGCGAAGGCTATAAAACCTCAGTATCACCGAGCGGATCTAGTGTTTGCTCATGTTCAGATTCTCCTCTGCTCACCGTCTCCTCTTGCTGCCGTGGCCAGCTGAGTGCTTCCCAATCCACTGACCCTCACTCTCACCCACTTTACAATGAGCGATGCTCCAGACCACAGTGACTGTGTGCGCACAGGGCTGCTGGTTCCCACTCCTGACCATCGAATGCCCACTGCGCACGTGCACATCTCCCACCTCACTGGCTGTACTGTTACCTAATTCTCCGTCAGGGCTGCCCAGACTCGTCCACCCAAACACCCCTGTTTTCTGACAAAAGTTGAAATGTCCACAGGACCTGGCACTAAGTCCAAAGTCACGCGCAACAAGTAAGCTCCTTGAAACCACATGGCTTATTTTTTTTAATCCAGATCATTTTGATACATTACTCCATAAGGTAGCCGTGTTTGTTTAATATGCTTTCCCGCCCCAAATCTGAGAAAAACTGTCATGCCGAGAAGACGTGGCTAGGAATCCCCAAACTCTTGAGTCCCTGGCACACACAGCCTCACCATACCTGAGCCTCTCTGCTTGAGAAGCTGGAAGCCCCACCCCCACGAGCGGGGGAAGGAGGGAAGGCCGCCCCATCCGTTTGTTTCTAGCAGGTAAACCTTGCCTCCTGGCTGGAGCAGACAAAACAAGAGTTGAGCTGATCTAATTCCCTCTTGAGAATTTGGACTTACATTGAGACCTGTCAATCGGTCTGCGCTATTGGCTGGAACTGACCATGTGTACTCAGAAGCAGGAGGCAGAGATGCGCGATTCTGTGGCTCCAGAGAGAATGAGGGACGACCTTGGTGTCTGAGGTTTCTGACTGCTTCCTGGTTCCGGTGCCTAGTGGGATCTGGTACCGTTTCCTAACCTTGGGTTCTGAGACTCCCTGCCCCACGAAACCTTAATAAATATCTCTCCTTTGTTTTACAGAAGAATAGGCTGGGAAGCAGGCTAGAGAGTGAAATGGCAGAGAAACAAAAACTTAAGAGGTGGTGGCAGCCTAGGCAAGTGGCAGATGACACTGTATAATTCACCTAGGCACCACCCTCGTCCGGCACAGGCTCAGGCCCCTCGTGCACTGGGTTACTGGACCGTAAACTGAATATGGCTGAGCTCTCTGTGCCTCTCTGGGCATCTCATTCCTTCCTCTCTGTCTCTACCCACTGGGACGCTCCAGCCACTCACCTGCCACACAGATGTCAAAGTAGTCACCAAACTCGCTGCGGATATGCTTCACCAAGTCTGCGGCGTGGCAGAAGCCTCCTTCCTCCTCCTCCCACTGGTCACCTATGGGGTCTGCACAGCGGGTGGGGATCAGTCACTGGGACTCGCCTGATCACCAGGTAGTCCCTCCTCCCTACCCCTAAGCCCGGACGTGAGCACCTGAAAGGTGCTCATATTATTCCAGATGGTGCCTCCTCTTCCTGGCACAGCACCGGTAAGCAGTGGGAGGGAAGAGAGCACCCAGCCTGTCAGGTGTTTACCAAGCACGACTCTGTGGGTGCTGTGCTGGTGGCACTAGTCATTTAGTCTGGGGCGTCTAAGATCCGCCCCCCAAACCCAGGGATGTCCCAGCATCCTCATCCAACCCCACGGCTCATCTCCCACCCTCCCGGGAGAATTTTCTACTCATCTCGAGTGAGAAGTGGTCTTGCAGTGGGGAGCACAAGGCCACAAGATCCCAACCAACAGGCTCCCTCTTCCCACACTTGTGGCCCGATGACAACAGATGCCAGAGAAGCTATTTTTTCACTCCTAGGACAAATGCCAGGACTACGCTCTTTGGACCAAGGGCTGGGTGCGACCAGGGATCGGTGAAGATATGTGTAGCCGGGCAGAGGGTTATTAGGTACCGGCTGCATCCACGGCTCAACTATGACTCTCGCTCTGCAGTGCCCACGGTTCTCCCTGCCCACAATGCCTATTGATGCTACTGGCAAGGATGGGACCTGGAGAAAAGGAGCATTTCAAGGACAGAAGAGGCCTTAGGGAAAGCAAGACCCAAGACCCCAGAGGGCAGAGTGTCGGCTCCATACCTCCCCTCAACGCCAAGATGTTCTTCAGGCCCAGCCGCTTGGCCTTGTGCAGATGGCCTGTGATCTCCTCCCGGCTCTGATGGCAGCAGGTCATGTGCAGGATGGTCTCCAGGCCACAGTAGTTCACGGCAGTGCTAGCGATCACCATGGAGGAGGTCTCCTTGTCTGAGCCAGGGTCTCCTGCTGGGTGCCAGGTCACGTCTATGAAGAGGGGGCCGCCTGCCCCCATCCGGTCAAACCTGTAGGGAATTTCTTTCTAAAGAGGGGCCCCTGGGGGCATGCCGCCCTTCACTGCCTTCCCCTGGGGTCGGGGACACACAGAAGCATCGTAGCGGGGTGGAATCGGATTGACCTACCTTCCTATCCTGGCTGTGCGATCTTGGGAAAATTACTTAACCTCTCTGAGCCTCAGTGTCCTCACTTCCACAGTGTGACAGGGAACAGTAGCCACTTCATAATAACACTATGGGAATACTACGCTAGATGGCCCCACGGCTCTTAGGACAGTGCCTGGCACACAGTGAGCTGCTATTATTGTGATTACTCTTACTGAGGAAATAACATATAACAACAACGCAGCGATTCTGTGCGAGAGCAGCACTTCAGACCTCTCGAAGTGCTTGTATATTTATTATCTTGGGGGGAGTTAAGACGTTTCGATGGCTAAAGGTCGGGACCCCTCAGAGTGGTAAGCAGGGCCTTATTCTAGGAACAGGAGAAAAGAAGGTCCGCAGACATAAGTTTCTTTCATGCTGCCCCTCCCCCCAGTCCTGGTGCAGCAGCCAAGAGTCCTACAGAGCAAGGCCACAGTTCAGGAACTAGACTCAAGAGGCACGGGTGTGCACATGCGCACTGTGCTACGAGCTCGAACATGGTGTATTTAAACATCCTTCCTTGCGCTTTAAGCTTCAAACCTTGGGAGTGAAATATGAGAAGTGCAAATGGTAGAAAGCATAAACTTTAAAAAAGGAACTGCGATTCGTAAAGTGTTAACGTAATCCAGTTGGCATTTCTAGATTTCAAGAGGCAAAAATCCAAATTCCTAACTTGCTGAAAATGTTCTCTAAACTGCGGCTTTGTGACTTCCTAAACTGTACTCATGATCCAGTTCTGCCAAAGAATGTAGTCTGAGAGAATCAACATTTTTAACCCATTGAACAGTGTGGCTAAAAATCCAGATGCTTGGGGGGACTTTTAAAGAAAACTGAGAAGCTGCAGATCAAATGACCAACCCTGTCTTTATTTACTCTTGTCCGCCCGCTCCGGCTGCCTTTTTCTTCCAGGTCAAAGTGGCCCTGCCCCAGGACTGACAGTTCACCTTCTTCCTCTCCTCCCCCACTCGCACCCCCTAATCTGGCCCTAGTCCTTAACCTCACATCAACTCACCTCGAGATGAGATTGACAGCTCCCTGAGCAGTCCGAGGAGGAAAGAACTCTAGGGAGAACCATTTGTCACCAGATTCCATTCTCCGCCTCATCTTCTCCTTGAGTCTCTCATGCCGCTCGGGGTCCAGGCCAGGTGTGGAACATCTCGAACTATCCTTGGAGCTCTCACCGCCACTGCCGCTGCCCTCCGAGCGGAGGTTGAGGCTGCCATGCCCTCCGGGTTCGTTCACCATGGCCGAGTTTCTGCCGTACAGGATGGGGACAGTGGGAGTCAGAGGGCAGGAAGCCAGGCCCCGTAAGGGTGCGGTCAAGTGAGAGAGGTGCTGCATTCCCACACGCGGAAAAGGCACTGGGGGTGAGAGAGACAGCCCCCCACCCACTGGCCCCACACACCACAGCTACAACTGTGCGCTGTCAAAGCTTTTCCCTCCGCTGCTGCCTGGCTCCCTGCATGACAGCCCCCGCCCGGCATGGCAACATGCTCCTTCGGCCCATGGATCTTCAGTGACAGCTACCTGATGGAGGGTGGCACAGAGAACCTCATGCTGCCGGCCTCCCAGGCCTGCTTTCCCAAGGAGGGGCAGCGGTGCCGGGCTGGGAGGACCTGGGGTTTTGGATAGTCCATCTCTGCCAGCTTAGACCCAAAACAGGCTGGGAAGAAACAGAGGAAACTTCTCCAGCGGGTGTGTCTCAAATAGGCGGAGCTGTGACAAAGGAAGAGTTTAGAGCTGGAGCTGGGGCCTGCGCAAAAGGGAAGGTGGGGCGGGGGCAAAGGCCTCCAGGCGAGAGGGAGGGCTGAGGCTCCAGCTGTAGAGAAGGCAGATGGAAGGAGGGGGAACTCGGGCCACAGACTGCAGGGGTTGGCGGAGATGAGGCCAGACGTTCGGGGTCACTGGATCACTCTCCAAAGAAGGAAGAGCTCAGCCTGGCCCTGCCTGGAACATCTCCTGTTACTTAGAACAATTCGCGTGCAGGATGGAAGGGGTGAGGGCTTGACAAAGCAGCCAGACTTCTCCTGAGTTCACGCTACTCCAAAAACACCATGTCATGGGTTAGAACTTGACACTGGCTGGGTTCCAAAAGTAGCCAGACCCAAGTTTAGTAAGGGCATGAGTTTCTGTCCAACTCAGAACAAAGGCTGCCTTTCAGGAACACCACCGCTTGCATACACCGCTGAAGTCAGTTAATGACAGTGACCGCACAGCCACAACATCCGAAGTCCCGAGCCGTGCTAACCACAGGCGGGCTCACGGAGGGCAGTGCCTTTGAGCACTTTGGTGGGAAAAACAAGAAAAATACTTCAAAACTAAACAAAACACTACTCTTGCCCAGCAATGTACAAACACACAGTACTGAAAATCTGGTGTGTGGTGACATGGGATCTAGAGGAACAACCAGGCCAAGTTCATTCCTCTCAGGAAATAGCCACTGCTAAGCCAGCGTTCCTAACCATGTTGGGGTTCTAGAGTCTTGAAAAACTGATGAAATCCACTGCTTCTCTCTCCCCAACACACAAAGTGCACGTAACACACAATGACGCATCCAAAGTCAAGGAGTCGAGACAAAACTAAGAACGTTTGTGTCAACACTTCCTCCCCCTGGGGATGCCCGTTTTGATTTTGACCTAAAACTCTAGCTTCTCAGGGAGAATGGCCACTGGGAGTGAGAAAGGGAATAGTGTGGATAGCGGCTGCACTGGCCTTTCTCAGGAATTCAATGGAGTACCAAGGAACTGTCTGCCGGAACAAAACCAGGAGAGGGGGAGGAAGCGGAACCACCTACAAACCACACCGCTTTTTACTTACTGAATTCCTGGGATGTGCCAGCCCGTGCCCTCTTTCAACCCTTCTTCCTTGTGTCACTCCTTATCCATTTTAAGCTGGGCTCCCATAGCGCCCTGGGTTGTAATTGTGGGTTCGCAGGTTTGTCTCCCTTCCTTCCACCCAGTTCCCTGAGACCAGGTCGGTATCCTGCCTGTGATAGGTATCCCGGTATTCCGGTGGCTGGCACAAGGTAACAAGAGCCAGCACTAAGCGCCAAGGGTCAGGCGCTGTCACTCGGTTCTCAAAATAACCCTCTGCCATTTACTGAGCACTTACTTAATCGGTGCCAAGCACTGAGCAGTGCGGGGATACGGTGCCCACCACTCCTAGGAGACAGAGGTGGGCACCTGTGCGTAGCCCGACGCTGTGGGCACCGGGGACAGCAGCGCCAGCGGCCCACGTCTCTTCTCCAGATGGACAGCACGGAGGCAGGTTTAAATGACTGGAGCCAGAAAAACCCCTCTGGCGCCCAGGTGGCTCGAGGGCCGCGAATCGGGTCACTGGGTCACGGGGACGCGGAACGAGGCCCAGTCCCAGAGGCGTGGGTCGCCCCCCGCCCCCGCCCTCCCGGCCTCCGTCAAGGCCGGAGGCCGACAGTGAGTCTTCGCTTCGTGGTTAGGAGTCGCTGGGGGTGGCAGCCATTGGGTGTTACACTAGTTCTGCGGATGAAGCGCCCAGAGGGGGCAGAGAGGCAAGGCGGCCTCCGCTGATGTCCACCCACAGGCAAGTCCCCGCCTCAGGTGGTGGTCCCCAGATGCTGGGTCGTTCCATCCGGTAACCCCAGGCCTCGCCATCACTCACCCTGCTGTCGCAAGTGACTCAGAGCGCGCACGAGCCGCAGCTGCGCGGTCGCCGTGGGGACGCGTGCGGATGGGGCGGGGCGCGCAGGGGAGGTGCACCGCCCCGGAGTCTGTTGCTAAGGGAAGCGGGACAAGGAGGCGGAACCACCCACGTGGGTGACCGAAAGCCCCGCCCCCAACATGGCCGCGCCCAGCGGTCTCGTTGGAAGCCGTCCTACCATCGTCATGTGACGCGAGCCCTCGCCCCACCCGTCTGCAGCCACTCCCTGTCTCCGTCCCCAAACTCGAGAGGGCCACGTGACCCTCCCGGGGCCAGTCACGTGAGGCGCGGATTCTGGGTGGGAGGGGGTTGGCTCAGGGGTCCGGAGTGGCAGTAAAGGAGGAAGATGGCGGGGTGCCGGGGGTCCCTGTGCTGCTGCTGCCGGTGGTGCTGTTGCTGCGGTGAGCGTGAGACCCGCACCCCGGAGGAGCTGGTAAGGCTCGGGCGGAGCCGGGCTGGGGAGGGGGCGGTTGCTAAGGGAGGCGAGAGGCGTTGCCGGAGGTGGGGCTGGGCAGAGCTGGGCCCGCAGGTGGCAGCGGGTGGGGCCTGGGGACCGCAGTCTGGGCTCCCGAAGCATCTTCCCTGCTTCACGCGCCCAAGTCTGGAGTCTTTTCTCATAACTCCTCGCTGGAATCTGAGAGAGAGTCCAGGCCAGCTCCAATTAGCCCCTTATATATTTTCTTTTATTTCCATCTGAAAGGAGTTTTGAATGAAACAAGCATTTTTGGAACGAGCCTTTTCACTGGACTTTGTGCTTATCGTGCAACTGGCTTAGTTTTTCCAGACGTTTTTCATTCTATCCCTCACCTTTTCTGGGTCACTGACAATCCAGCTTTCCCCTGCAAAGCACTCTGGGAAAACTTGAGCAGCTGTATCCCCAGAGTTGACAGGTCCCTTCTGATTCCAGATTCAGCACATTATCAGATGGAACCTGGTTTCCCTCCCCCTCCCACCCCTTAAGCTGGCAGTGGACATCTTTGAGGTGTCCTGAAGAGTGGTTATTTGGGGAATATATCAGTACAAACGAAGAGCTCAGCTGGGTCCCCACCCACATCACCTCCTATCCCAAAAGGGTTTTTTTTTTTTTTTTTTTTTTTTTTTTTTTTTTTTTTTTTTTTTTTTGTCTTATTCCCATTGATGATAATGGCACCAGATGATTTAGAAACTAGCAACTGATTTCAGTAAATACTTCTGCCTCATTCCACTTTAACCATTAAAAGGGTCTTCCCACTGTGGATCTGTTTTTCTAGACCATCCTTGGAGAAACACACGAGGAGGAGGATGAGATCCTTCCAAGGAAAGACTATGAGGTGAGATTCTTAGATGCTGTCTTGAGTAACAGAAGTAGTGAATGACCTGGTCATTTCAGACCAAAACATTAGCATTCCAACCAGAGGTGTTTTTTGACCTCTCCCACAGAGTGAGCAGGTTAACTCTCCTCTGGGAAAGGGGCTGTTTAACAAGGCCTTTTCTCACCTCAGTTGCAAAACAATGTCTGGGTGTCTCCATGTTTTCATAGATCTATGGCTCCTTAACCTGGATAGAGTATGTGTTTGCCATTAAACACTTTCTTTTACAACTCATAGAGACCTAGAGTCGAAGCCACTGACAGTGTATGCTCGTAAAAGGTGTGGGGCAGTAGACCTTTCTCCTCTTCTGATAGAACTTCATTTTTAGAAGATTGTTACTTGCTCAAGCAGCTTCTCTCCGAAATGTTCTTGTTTGTAGTTCCCGATTTCAAGTATGGAACTCTTTGAGTGTGTATGTTTAGTGAAGCCAATCCTACTGAAGTGAAACTTAACACATGACTTTTGAATTATGCAATCAGTTCATGATGACTTTTTTATGATTGTTGAAGTGACAAAAACAAACCATGGTTGTGATAGAAGATTCTTAAACAATTTATAAAATGATGCTAGAGAAAAACCCATAACCTCATTCAATTAAAAGATGACTCTTACTACCCTTATTAAATATGCTTTTTTATGCCTGCATACCTACCTTTTTTAAGTAACCGCAGTGAGATTCTACTAAATATTTTAACCTGTTTTTCTCCCCACTCGATAAGACTCTTTGTATCACTAGATGCTTTTCTACAATATTTTTAAATAGGAGAATAGTGTTTAATCGTGCCACAGTTTGTTTAATCTGACTTTTCTTTTTGATGAACTGCATGATGGTGGCCATCCTTCCTTGTCTGTCCTTAAGTACATCCTTAGGATTAATCCCAAAAAGTGGAATTAATCATGCATATTTAATGCTTTTTTGAAAATGTCATGTAGACGTAAACATTCAGTAATCTAGGGCAACAACATACTCAGGCTGGTTTTATTAATATTTCATCTTTTGCTGCAGAATTCAATGTAACTATCATAATTGGTCACATAGCATGAAATTTAAAAGACTTTTATTACAGAGAATTTCACACGTATACTCAAGTAAACGTAATAGTATTGAAACCTCCATAGTCATCACATAGCTTCAGCAGTCATTCAGCTAGTGCAGGTCCTCGTTGCTCCCATCCACTTGCTTGTCCACTGAGAGTAAATGCGTCAGGAGGCTTCACTAGAATTAAATGACAATGTTTTATTCAAGAGTCTTAAGATCTGCAAATCGGAAACACTACCAGAGCGTTCCGAAGTAAAGAGAAAAGTTGAGAGTTCTGACAAGTAAAAATTACAGTTCTGAGAAAAATCAGCCCTGCATTCTTAGCTTCTGGATTGGTCTGAGATGGTGATCTTCCAGATGTCTGGATATTTGAACATTCTTTCCTAAGTTCTTCAGAGAGTTACTCAGTTACCCAGAGCGGGGCGAGAGAGAGAGAGAGAGAGATCACCTGCCATTGATGTACAACTGAAAAGTTCGTAAGTTTAAGTCCTCAGGCTCATTAAAGTAAAATAAAATCTGTTCCTCATGTTTCAGCCCACTCTGATTTTGGTAATTTTGTTAACTTGGCTATGATGACTCCATTTTGTTTTTCACTCTTCCCTCGTTCCACTTCCCATATTATTTTGAAAGAAAAGTCTAAACATCACAGCATTTTATCCATAAGGACTTGTTTTTAGCATAGCACCATACCATTTACACACTTAAGAAATTAACAGTAATTTCTTAATATCAGATATCCAGTGTTCAAATTTTCCCGTTGTCTTATAAATTCCATATGTATTTTTTAATAGTTTGAATCATGTTCCAGATAAGGTCCTCACACTGCAGTTCTTTGATACATGTTTTAAATTTCTTCTGTCTGTAGGTTCTTCCTTCATCCTTTTTTTTTTTCCTTGAAATTTACTTGACAGAATAATTTTAGGACTCTGAAATTTGCCAATCACACCACCATAGTATATAGATCAATGTGCTACTCCGATGAGACTTCTTTCAATGAATCAGAAAGCACGACACCAACTGATGTATTTTCTCATATTTCAAAAAATATCTGTTTCCTGTGCATAGTTGAGAGGTTTGCAAGAGTTAATATAAGACACTCCATATTGTGCTGTCACCTCATTGAATCTGGAGATATCCTCACTGTGTTACTGTGACTGAAACTCAGCCTTCCTCTTGTTCCTGGGGGCTCACCAGCTTCTCTGCTTCACGGGCCCTACTGATCCCACGGCTCTCCTATGAGTCATTAATATGTCTTAATTAGCCATCTTCTGACTTAGAGCTTCTTGAGACCATTTGCTTTGTGTAAGACCAAGTTCGGTTAGGCACTTAATCAGAAAAAACTGCTCAGATTGTATTTATTAAGGCTCAACTAGAAAACCTTTTGTTGGAAATCTTTCTAAAATGTGCTCTTTGCCTGTGTAAGATTTCATTGCATATACTTGACTCTTTCTTTGATAAGCTGGGGGTCTTACAAGAATCCCCTTTTTGACATCCATTCTCATAATTGGGTTGAAGAATAATAACTCCCTTTTTTAGGACTGTGCCATTACCAAAGAGTAATGTTTTCATACAGGTCACAGAGCCCTAATTGCTCTTTTCAGTTAGAAAAAGGCACCCCTTAGAGCAGAGGACTTAAAGACCTACCCTTGTGGGCCATAACGTCGCCTCTAGCTCAAGGCCTGCTGAAGGTACCTTTTGTGTGAGCACTAGGTCCCCTTCCTGGTAGAATTTGGGTTGCAATTCATGCCCCACGTGCCTCCATGGCCAGGTGCCATTTTGCTTATAACCACTGGCAGCAGCCTTACAGGGCACCTGCAAAACTTTGTTTAAAAAGTTGTTAATCCCACAAACCAAAGAGCAACATATACAGCAGAAATAAAAGGAAGTTAGTCGTGGTGAAAGAGAAGTAACAATATCTGATTTTAATAACAGATCCTGTAGTCCCTTGGTACATATTTACAAAGTGTCAGGCTCTCAACTGACTTATTAAAAAAAAAAAAAAAAAGATGATATCTTGGCCTGGCAGTCATTTGTAAATGCCCCTTTAAACAGTTTTATTGAGCCGTAATTCACATACTAATACAATTTACCCATTGAAAGTGTACAATTCAATGGGCTTTTTTTAGTATATTCACAGAGTTGTACAGCCATCGCCAAATCATTTTTAGAACATTTTCATCACCTCAGAAAGAAACCCTGTAACCATTAGCAGTCACTGCCCATTTCCCTGACCCTAGGCAACTGTGAATCTACTTTCTTTCTCTACAGATTTGCCTGTTCTGGACATCTAAAAACCTTTTAAATGGTTGTGGAGTCATAACATTATTAGACAAAACCATCAAGCAAATAATCAATTGACTAGTAATTTACATAAATATTTGGTATTGAGGATATTCATATATTTCAACATTTTAATTTTTTTCCTTGTTTGTTCCTAGAATGTGATATTACTCACTTGCTCAAAACATACATGCTTCATCATTCATGGATGAGTCTCGTTTTCCAGCAGAATTCCTTTTTACTGATGGTGGTTTTTTTTTTTTTGTAATCAGAAAATTTTTTTTTTCAACTATAAAAACTACATCATGTTTGCTATGAAAATTTCAAAAAATACCCAGATGTGAACACTTCCTAAAACACACCTCAGAGATAATCACTGTTAATAGTTTTCCCAGATGTTTTTGCTTTACATAAGCTGACATACAAATAATCTTAATTTTGTTTACTCAAGATGGGATGATATTATACCACAATGTAACTTTTTTACTCATTTGTCTTTTTCAGAGTTTGGATTATGATCGCTGTATCAATGACCCTTACCTGGAAGTTTTGGAAACCATGGATAATAAGGTGAGTCCCTTATAGATTTCTTGGGACTGAGTTGGTCTTATGACAGCGTCTTTTTCTGTTCTAAATGCTCCGGTAAATACCCTTACCCCCTGGCCTTTTAGTCCCTTTCATGAAATACCTTAGCCCTTCATCTTGCCGAGCAGAGTACCCACTGGCCTAGCCCCTTAGAGTTCATTATATTTGCATTGTAAAGCACCCTCTCTGTCAGACATCATCTTTGCCATTTTTGCTGTCCATGCGAAATTTACTCTAAAACTGGTTGACCAAAATGTGTTCCTTCCCCACTGTGAACATAACCCTGTAACAAACTGAGTCATTCTTTTCCTGTGTGAACAGAAGGGTCGAAGGTATGAGGCGGTGAAGTGGATGGTGGTGTTTGCCATCGGAGTCTGCACTGGGCTGGTGAGCAGGCGGGGCACTGGGAGATGGCTGGCCGGAGGGGCGGAGGGGGGTCAGGGCAAACTCCAGCCTGACGGATAACTTGTTTGTCATTGTAAGAGATCACGTTGTCTGTTTTCCTTTTTCTTTTTTTTAAATCAGTAACCTGATACTGTTGTTCATACTTCTCTTTTGCTTCTACCTTATGAAATGAAAGTGAGCCCTACAACTCTGATGCTGTTTAAAGCACTCGAGGTTTGGTCAGGCCCTGTCTCTGTGGTACGGTATGGTCTTGTCAGGTAGATAATGTAGCAAGGAGGACGCATAGTGTGTCTTGAGGTCACTCTCTAGGGAAAAAGCAAAAAAGTGGGAATAAAACCAAACACTATGCCCTTTTCTTTAGCATTGTATACCAGTACGCAGGACACCGTGGATCTCGGTGAATTTACTGTGCCGTCCTGGGCTTCCCTGCCCATCGCTCATTTTATCTAGAAGGTAGAGCAGTTGTGGGCAGAGGAGGACCTGAATGCACAGGGTTCTGGGGCTAGCACATTCACAGATGAGATCACCGACAAGTAAAGATCGCGAAACATTGCCAACAGTTAACGTAGCGCAGCATCTGGAACCATAACTGCCGACTTACTGTGGTTAAACCTGGGGGAGAAAACCTGGACCAGTTAGCAGGCAAAATGGTACATGTCAAATCTGAATTTCCATCCATACAGTATTAGAATAGGGAGTCGTCTTCCTCCATTCAGGAGGCTATAACAAAAATACCGTGGACTGGGTGGCTTAAACAACAGACATTTATTTCTCATCATTCTGGAAGCTGGGAAGTTCAAGATCAAGGTGCCAGCAGATGTGAGTCTGGTGAGGGCTCCTTCCTGGTTCATAGATGGTCACCTTTTTGCTGTGTCCTCACATTGTAGAAGGAGGCAAGAGAGCTCTTTGGGGTCTCTCTGTTTCACTCTGTTTTTATCCTAGTAAAATTGGTCTACAAGATGACATATATTTCGGGTACACAACACTATAGTTTAATGCTACATAGTGTTCATCACTATAAGTCTAGTTACTGCCCATCACCATACAGTTGATCCCCTTCACCTATTTCGCCCACTCCTTAACCCCCTTCCCTCTTGGTGTCTCTTTCATAAGGGCACTAATCCTATTTGTGAAGGCTCCACCCTCATGACAGAATCGCCTCCCAGAGGCCCCACCTCCCAATACCATCATATGGGAGGGTAGCATTTCAACATGCATTTGGGGGACGGGGACACAAATATTTAGTCTATAACAGGGATTTTACGAGTTCCTAAGCAGAAGCCTGTTTCTCTCCTTCCTCTGTATGGAATTGACCACAAGTCTTGCTTAACTCTACATGATATACCCATAGGGCGTAAACACATATTTGATATAATACAGCCACAAGGACCGAACCGCCATTTTGATTTTCATGGCACTGGTCAGATTTTTACTGTAGTAAATTTAGAGGTGAAGGAGCATCTTTCTAGTTAAAACAAATGGTATGTAGAGGCCCCTTTAGTGATATTCTAACAGATACCATTGTGAGGGCAACTTGGGTTGGTTTAATTGTTTTATGGAAATTTCAGAGAGTCTGTTTTGCTATTATGGTTCTTATGTCAGACTTCCCGTAATAGGCAAAATCATTAACTATCTAGGTATCAGTCTCTCTGCTACTTTCATGTCAAACTCCTTTGAACTGTCACTTGCCAATACCAGCAACTTTACCTTGCGCCCTCCTGTTATGGGAAGGCAGACCTGCCTTTATGACATAGCAACCTCATGCAGCCGGCTCTCCTATCCTTTGATCTGTCACCTCTTATTGCTCCAGTATTTAAAAGCCCCCGGGCACCGGCTTGAGGGAAGTCTAGCGTTAAAGGAATGTAACCTTTGATCCTCAATCTACAAAAATGGAAGTCTTCCAGTTCTCCTTTAAGCCCAGAGCAGGGACTTATGAGAGTGGAATAGTGGAACCGGAGAGGTTTTTCTCTTACTTACCTGAGTAACCATGGACTATACAAGACGGTTGTAAGTGAAAATAGTGACTTTTAATATATATGATAGTAATAACATGCAGAAGCCATATACACCTAAGCGAATGTTGGCATTCACAGTAATATCCTAAGCTGTACGCTTACCCAGCTAAGCATCACTGAAGACATTTTAGAGTGTTTCTTTGGAAACTGCCTTCGAAGAGAGCTGAGCAGCCCCTCACACGGCTCCACGTTGTTGCTCCCTAATCGCGGGTGACCTTTCTTGGTCTCACATCTTTTTCTGCATCTTTTTTTCTCTTTGTTTTACTCTCTTTCTCTCAACGTAGCTGTACCCCGCTTCTTCTGTTCTTTGGCGGGTGGTGGGGCCAGGCTGGAGCGGGGTCTCCTGGAGAAAGCAGAATGACCAGCGAGAGCCCACTCACCACATGCTGGTTGGTAACGCGGGCTCATGTGACCAGCCGCCAGGATGCAGTGGGGGCGGTCAGTGCTTTCGGGGTCACTGCCTGTAGCACAGCGGGGAAGAGCTGTGTGACGGCGCCCTTGCTCTTCACAGGTGGGTCTCTTTGTGGACTTCTTTGTGCGCCTCTTCACCCAGCTCAAGTTTGGAGTAGTAGAGATATGTATCCTTTTCACGGTTCTCGGTGTTCCCAGACGTCAGCCCTGGATTGCTTTCTTGCCTAGAAATGAGTTTAACAGGAGATGTGATCTACAAAGAGCTGTTTATTAGCCATTTGGCTTTAAGGTTTTAAATTTTTATCGAAGGACACAAAAGGAGCACTTTAATAAATAGAGGTCCTCATATTCATGGTTGGTAAGACACAAACCACCAAGATGCCTGCTTTTCCCAATCAATCTATAAATTAATTCAATGTCATTCCAATGAAAATTCCAATAGAATGTTTCATGGAACTGGAAAATTCTCTTCTTAAATTTGTTTGGAAAGAGTAAAGGGCCAAAGGAAGTTGAGATAGTTTTGAACAACAAGCAGGGGAACTTGATTAGATGTCAAGACATATAATTTAAGAGGTAGCAATTGAAACGGTGTCGCATTGGTGCGGGAACACCCAATTAGACAGTGGAAAGTATTAGGGAAGCAGAAACTGCCCTGTACGCACGCAGAAGTGCAGTGAATGACAGAGTTAGTATTATAAATCAGTGAGGGAAAAGTGGATTATTTAATAAAAGATGTTGAGACATTGGTTATCCATCTGGAAAAATATAAAATTAGATTCCTACTTTCTACTATAAATTCCAGATGGATTGAAGGTATAACCAGGCAAAACAAAACTTTAACAGACTGTATGATTCCAAGAATAGAGAATTATTTCTTAAAACTACAGAAGGCACAAAGTATAAGGGAAAAGATTGGTAAACTTGACCAACAGCAAAGTAAATATTTTATTTATACAAACAAAAACCCCAAACAACAATAAAACACCATAAACAGTGAAAAACAAGTCCACAGCCTCAGTGAGGTTATTCACTATGCATTTAAGAGACAAATAATTCATATTCAGAATATAGGAAGAACTTCAGCTCTAAGAAAAAAAGCCCAAACAGCCCAATAGAAAAACTTGCAAAGGAGGCAAACAGGCAATTCCCAGAAGAGAAAAATTGAATGGCTCATATGTAAACCTATGGAAAAGTGCTCATCTCACCACTAATCGAGGAAATGAAAATTTAATAAATAGGAAGGTACACCTTCCTATGACTCATGATCTCCTCTCCCAGCCGTGAGCCTCAGACATTACAAACATGTTCATTGCAGCTTTTTGATTGCAAGAAGTTGGAATCACACACCAAATGGGGAAACGGAAAATTTCTGATATGTTCATCTAATATAATTTTATGCAGAAGTTAAAACGAGTGAACCAGAACTATGTATCGATCGACCTGGCTAATTTTCAAAAACTTAATGTTGATGTAAGGAAAAAGAAAAGTTGTAGCATGTGCCAGAAATGCAATACCATTATTTTAATTTCAGAAACATATGGAACAGTATGGACACATGAAAATATACAAGCCTTAGCCTAAAAATAAAAACCAAGTGAAAGTCAGCAAGCATTTATTTGAGATTCAAAAGTATAGCTATTTGAGAAGCACTGATTCAGGTGATGGTGATAAAAGGCAAAGGCAAGGGGTATTTATGTTAACGGGAAGGGGAACAATTACATGAATGAGGAAGAAATTTCTCTGGGTGTTAGTAAGCTAGGGAAGGAATTTCTGTAAAATGCGAGTAAGCTAACCTAGTGATGCTAATTCTAAAGGAAGTTTAGAGTGATAGTCATATTGTCTGCTTTCTTGTTATCTTTGCAAACAATTGTCTAGAATACCTGCTGCTTTAGGCCTAGTCCAAAGGTTAATTTGCCCAGTTTTTACATTCCAAAGGTCTGAGAAGATGGGCAGGGCAGGCCGTCTTGGATGACAGCTCTGACTCCATTTCAAAGTGGCTTTGTTTATATTATTTTTCACAGAGGGAAGAAGGATGCACAATAATTTCAAGTTAGTTTCTCCCAGGGGAGAGTGAGACAGAAACATTGTTTTTTGGTTTTTTTGTTTTTTTTGTTTTTTAATAGCACTTAATGTTTTAATTTTTAAAACATATGTAGACCAAACATGGAATCACGATGAGATTCGTTAAAGCTCAGGCTGTGGGCGTACAAGGTTTTACTTTCTGTAGTGTTTGAAGCATTTCATAATTAAAAAGGATACTTAATGTAGATGACATCTCAGGCAGTTTTTATGAAATTTCAGAACAGGAGAAGCTGCCCCGCTTCGGGTGGTTGCAGGAACACCCCGGCTGGTGAGCAGGTTTTCCTTAACCCAGTTTCTGTAGCGGTGGAGGAATGCAGCCAGAAAGGCTGCCTCGCCCTGTCCCTTCTCGAACTCTTGGGTTTCAACTTGACTTTTGTCTTCTTGGGGAGCCTTCTTGTTCTAATTGAGGTGAGGTGGTGTGGGTGCTACCTTTTTGCTTACGAGGTTGGGGATCCTGCATTTCTTTACTCCATCTCTATTTCTGGAATGTCAGAGAACTGAATTAGGCTTAGACTATAGATTCCTGCAGAAAGTGGCCTCTTGTTCACTTGGAGATGTTTCTGAAAGTAAAGGTCACAGCCTCTGGTGAGATCGCAGAGGGAAAATCTACAATAGGAGGGTGGTTCTTCATCTTGGGAGCACGTTGGAATCACCTAGAGAACTTTAAAAATGACTGACTCCTGGGTACCAGCTCAGATGAATGTGATCACAATCTCCGGAAGTGGGGTGCTTGTATGGATTGCTGAAAGGCTCCTCAGGTGATACTGAGTCACCAAGAGCTTGTTAGAAAGGCACATCCTCCCATGCCCCCTCCGACCTACTGAGTCAGAAGCCCAGGGTGGGGCCAGGCATCCGTGTCTTCACAGGTCTGCAGGGCGATGCTGATGCTGATGGGGTCAGTTCGCCATCAGTGTGAGGTTGCCGAGGGTCGGCCGGAGGGCCAGTCTGTCTGAGTGTGTGGGCGTGCGGAGGGCCAGTCTGTCTGAGTGTGTGGGCGTGCCTCCTCTCCCCCAGCCAGTGGCAGCAGGTTCCGGGATACCCGAGATCAAATGCTATCTGAATGGCGTGAAGGTGCCTGGCATTGTCCGTCTCCGCGCCCTGCTCTGCAAAGCCTTCGGAGTGCTGCTCAGCGTGGCTGGAGGTGAGGATGGCCTTTCTGACTCTCACCGGCAAGTATTCCAGGGATGGAGATGAGAAGCGTATGTGTGTAAATGAAGGGGATGGGGATTGGAGGGCCTGCCCTCTAACAGATCTCTGCACTTTTTGTTGATCAGTTGTTTTTTTAAATGCAGACACTTTTTGTAAGTTTCCACTTAGAGAGCTTTGACAAATTCACCATTCCGTTTTAAAATAAAATGACTAGAGTTGGTTATGGACTTGGCTTTAGCAAGGTCAGTGAGCTTTTTGTGTTAACAGCTAAATAGTAACTATTTAGGCTTTGTTGGCCAAGAGGCAAAATGGAAGATATTATGTAGGTACTTAAACTTATATAACCATCTAAAACGTATCTGTGTAAGAATATAAGAAACATTTTGAGCAATCTAGCTGTACAACTTGGCCCACGGGCTGTAGTTTGCCAATGCCCGATTTAGAGTCTAAAGAATGTTTTATCTCATTTGATGGGAATTCGACTCACTTCCTTATAAAGTCATATGATCATCTCTATTTTGTAGTTGTCAAGAGAAAGGTTTACGCAGCAGAGGTCTCCTGACCCAGAGGTGGTTCTGTGCTGACTGATGGCTTCCCTTCTTTACCTTGTCCCAGGGCTCTTTGTGGGGAAGGAAGGCCCCATGATCCACAGTGGCGCGGTGGTGGGTGCTGGCCTCCCTCAGGTAAGGGCTGATGGGCTGGGAAGGTGTGTCCCCCTCAGTGGCCTCCCAGGCAGGGGCATGTCCCAGAGTCGTGTCTGTGATCTCATTTGGAAAAAGTCCATTGGGAAAACCCCACCCTAACATGACTTTGGAATCTGAGTCATTGAGTCGATGTGAAAACTACGTGGCCTGTCTCCCAGGGGAGCCAGTAACTGGTACTTTGAAGTTTTAACGAGGCCCTGCTGAGTCTTAGGAGCAGTGATGGGGCATAAAGTCCATTCAGATGAAAGTTGCCTGGTGCTCCCACGGCTTTTGCCCAGCGCCTCCTCATAAGGTGGCTCAGCGGGTCAGCTCAGTGCCGCCAAATCTCAAGAGGCTAGAAGCTCCACTGGGGTGGTTCTGGGCCCAGGGCTGCTGACTCCACCTGAAGGATCACAGGAATAATAACAGCTGGGCCAGACTCCTTTTTTCTCCAAAGCCATCTCAAGGGTTTAGTTGTCATCCTCATGCTCAGAGCGGGAGACTAGGGCTTGGAGAGGGTGAGGAGCTAGCTCAGGCAAAGCCCCCATCCTGGCGGGTGATTCCAGATTCCGGGCTGCAGGTTTGAGAAGCCTCAGTTCCTGTGATCCATCACCTGTTGACTGTACCTCTCACGTCCCAAGGGGAGGGAGCACTATCCTGTGATAGTGGTCAAAGCCGGGGAGAAGAGGTTCTCGTCCAGAGCCCGTCTTTTGCTCTCTCTCTTGCTGCTGCCTCTTCTCCTTTGCATCTTCCCAGAAGTGAGCTGAGAGGTGGAGGGGGCCCAGGCCAGGCCCGAGCAGCAGCGTGAGCGTTTGCTGGACAGATTGAAAGGTGGCGCTTTGGGCCCCTTCCTTCTTCGTCCTCTGGGCAGGGCTCACTTTGTCCTCTGCAGCAGCTTTCAGTTCCACCCAGCCCTTGGCTCAGCTGTTTCCTGTCCCCTTTTTGTTTCTGACTTGTTGACGAAGCGTAGTGCAGTTTCTGAAGATCTTAGGATCGGAGAGGCGGGGTGGGGGGAAGTTCCTCCCCAAGCTAACTTCTTTTTTTCCTGGGGTGCTATCCTGGACCCTCCCCTCTCACATCACATCTTCCCGGGTGTGCTCGAGCCGCAGGTACTCGCCACTGTCCTGGGATCCTGCAGCCGTGGTCCCTGCGGGCCCCTCTCTGACTTCGTTTTCTCTTGTTTTAGTTTCAGAGCATCTCCTTACGGAAAATCCAGATTAACTTCCCCTATTTCCGAAGTGACAGGTACGGAAAGGTTAGGAATTAGATTTCTTTTTGAAAAAAGTTTGTTTTTCTGTCCCTGAGACCTGATACTTGCTCTCACTGGCTCATAGTCTCCCGGGCAGGGCAGGTGCCTGCGGAACCCGACATCAGAAAGGAGGTGGGCTTTGCGGAATTCTGAAAACAACCAGCACAAGGGCCAGGCTGGCATCATGGCTTGTATTTCATCAGGCCCTAAGGCCTGGGCGCATCTCAGGCAACGCATGTTAAAAATACGGCCGAGGGAGTCCACGGGCATATTACGAAGAATGCGTTTCTTATTCCAAAGCGATGTGTTTGGCCTGCCGCCTTTCTGGGTTAGAAGGTGCTCTTGTCAGTACTGTCAGCCTGTGGGGTTTCTGTGTGTTTCCTGCGCCCCTTACAAGGCCCAGGGTCCGAGCTGTCCACCTTCTCGTCTTGGTGTTTCTGCGAGTCACTGTTGCCTGCTCCTCTGCACGCAACCAGCTCTTCGATGTTTTCACTGATGCCATGGCTTTCTGGAAGGAACCTGGTGGAAATGCAGCCCAGCAGGACTGAGCGGGGGCTGGGGTTCCACGACGTCA